>NC_081411.1:806699342-806719342 GCF_030272615.1 Cryptomeria japonica
CTCCAGCTAACAAACAATGAGGCTTCACTAAAAAAGCAAGTGTAAGAGCTTGACCTAACCCTAAGGAGTACTGCCTAAGTTCTAAAAATATGATGCTATTAAATTTGCAAGGTTATAATACTGATCTTGATCGTGACTATAGGAATTACACACTTGATTTCTTTCATGGGTATGTACCGTTCCAAGCTGTTTGACAAGTGATGATCATCATATACTACCACTGTCATGCATAAAACAAACTTTAATTTCTTTAGGGGACAGGCGTTGTGTAACAACATGGTAACTCTCGCATACCCACCACTATAATTCTACAAGACATCATCTGTGTTACTCTCCCTCTTTCTCTTCCTACCTGTTGTTTTCTTCTGAAAAACATATTGCAGGTACTTTGACTCATCATGTTGCTTTGTTGACACTATTTTCCACATATGCTCTACTCATTAAAAACACATTCGAGAAGAATGCTACAGGTTTCCTTTTTTGTCACAGTAATACACCCGTGGTTCAATTTCAAACCCTATTCCTCCTATTCAATATACACACAAAAATCCATCAGTCAATTTTTTTAGGAGAGGATACTTGATAAAAATCAAAGAGGAAGTTGCAGACAAGAAATAAATTCACTTACTTCTATAGAAGTGCAGACACAGTTGCAGTGGGGTATGGAGGGAGAGAAGAGAAAGAGGGATGGGGTATGGAGAGAGAGAGAGAGAGAGAGAGAGAGGAGAGAGAGAGAGAGAGAGAGAGAGACCTTGTATGCATTTGAGAGGGAGAGACGATACACTTACATGTGTATATATATGTTTAATATATTATATATACATATATTATATGTATATAAATATATTATATATACAATGTCATATTATACACATATTATATATTACATATATTATATGTATATACACATATTATACATAGAATATCATATTATATAATAGCACGTACGCGCTGTTTATAGGGAAACAAGCGTGTACTTTCTGCTTACATTATAAGTACCCCATACGCGCTTTTTAAACCATAAGTACCCCATATGCGCTTTTGACTGTTTAGGCTTGGAAATAGGCCTGGATGACAAAGCTATGGATTGGAAGTTTGATTTCTCTCCATTTCTCTCATTTTTGATGTGTTTTATTTTATCAACTTGGTTTACTGTCTTTGTCATCATCAGGTTTACACTTCATAAAGTGGGTATTTCTAAAATTGCCACCATATTTTCACCCATCTTCTGAGCTTTCTAACCATATAATTTGTTTTCAATTTGAACAACAATAACATATTATTATTGAATTTCATTTACTAGTGTCTCCATAGTTCTCACAGACATAGGTGCACCATTTTTTGAATAACTTTTGATATACTTATTCAAATTTAAAAAACTTTATATATTATTGTAGTGCACTTTATTCTTTACAATTTTAAAAAAAAATTTGTATTTTTGATTTGTTTAGTGCAACTTATGCTTCACGCATGAACATGTACCGAATTTTCAGGATGTGCTTGATTGGAAAAATCATAAAAAAAAAATACTCAACAAAAAAATACATATCTTCTAGTGCTCACTCTTAACTATCTTTGTGCCAAAGGATTTTTCAAAATACTAAATCTAACTATGACTTTTTTGATGTGCACGTCAGACACTATGTTATGTTTTTTAAAAAAAAATAGGGTTAGTTTTTTGTGCGCGAAGGATTTGACCCCCTTAATCTTATCCAATTGTGAAAAAGTTTAGTAATTTGGAAACTAGATTCAGAGTACTATAATATTTGTTCTTTGATTATCTTCATATCTTGAGTGGATGACTTTAAAATTTTGCCTCCAAGTTCAGGTTCCCCTGATTTCAGAAAAAAAGTGTCCACTATACCCCCCTTTTTGACCACCGTCTTTGTGTACTTACCCAACAAGATCACAACTAGTTTTGAAGATATTAAAGTTTCCATTTTTAGAGGTGTGATGAAAGGTTTAAATTTAATTTTGAGGATATTAGACCCTCCTAAATGCCCTAAAAAGTGGGTGTAAATGGTGTAGAAGTTTACAAGGTGATAGAATACTTTGCGATCTTTCGATGCTTCAAATGGTTCGTCAATTGGGCACACGGTTCACAAGTTATGGCCTCTAGAAGTTTGGACTCCTAAAATAGGAAATATAAAATGCATTAGACACATAAGTGAGTTGTAAAAGGGAGGGACACGTGTTGATGTGTGTTTTGACACGTCATAAGACATATAGATTGGAGATAAGGTCGGCTATACTTTATTGGGTGGTTTTAGCCCATGGTTTTGTAATACCGTTTGACGGTTTCTTGTATTGTATCTCCTATATATGACGTGCGTGAGATATAGGTTGTGTGTAAGAGTCTTATAGCTAATGAGTTACCTCTAAATCTCTGATTAGTGGTACTCCTGCGAAGAGCTTTCTCTGCAAGTATATTATAATTTGTTCATGATTGCTGAATTATATATTGGGCGACTTTTGGAGTGTGGGGTTTTTCTCTCGAAAGGGTTTTCCCCACGTAAATCACTGTGTTGTGGTATGAATGCTGTTATGTTTATTTCTATTAAGTTTCTATAATGGTTGTAATGATATGTAAAAGTTTTTGCATTACCCCCCTCTCAAGGCTAGTGTAGGAAGTTGTTCCACTACTTAACTTCCTTATAACTATCATGATAAAGTGCTGGTAATTCTACTAATAATATGTTATTAAAAACATTAGAAATTAAATCCACAAATTCTATCACAATTATTAACATATTCAATTATGAATCCCTTTTATAATATCTATCGAACATTCTAGAATTTAAATTTACTAATAAATGATGTCAAATACATTCAAAATGCTAGATAGACATTACCCCCTTGACATTTCTATTCACAAGCCACAATTTTGTTTCTATTTTTAGAGGCCTATTGATGAAGTTATTATTATTATTTTATTGGAAGAAGAAAAATAATATTACAAGTTCAATAACTGAAATAGCTACAATAAATTATTAAAAAAATCTCATATTGCTGCAATGAACTTAATTAGCAACAATAACGACGAAGAGTGGAGAGAAAACTCATGACAACTTGCTGCAAACATGGTAAGAGATAATATATTTGCAACAGGATGGCCACAAACAACAAATTCTTTCTGGTTGATCTAGCTTATGCATTCTTGAAGATTGGTCATGATAGAGTACAAACGACTAAGAAACAGTCCTCTCTTCAACCGTCTGGAGCTGCTCTTGAACTTGGCAAATAATATCTTTAAATTCATTCTTAACATGCAATTTGTCTTGAAGATTTGTTAAAATAATTGTCACTTAAAGGGAAAGCTTCCAACATATTATCTGAACTTCAATTTGAAGTGGCAAAAAAGTGCCAGTAAAGGCAATAGCATAACGAAATTTCCAAATAAGCTTGAGAATAACTTGTCTACAAGATTATGTGAGAATATTGTGTAAAGGAGAGATACCAAGTATTACAATTTTGCATGTTCAGGCATATTGGAAAAGAGCAGGAAGAGAGGAGAAGAGGGAGCACCATATGTTGTAGGCATGGGAGCAGAATCAAAAGGGATGTTTGATAGATTATGATTTAACACAATAAGGACATGACGATGAAGGATGGAGAAATTTGAGGTGAGCTCCAATGGGAAGCTTGACATGAAGGATTCTCCAAGCTAGAAGTTGAGACTGGGCA
This sequence comes from Cryptomeria japonica, assembly GCF_030272615.1. Classification (NCBI taxonomy): domain Eukaryota; kingdom Viridiplantae; phylum Streptophyta; class Pinopsida; order Cupressales; family Cupressaceae; genus Cryptomeria; species Cryptomeria japonica. The sequence continues at coordinate 806,703,027 of NC_081411.1, forward strand.
TTTGCTTTAGATTTTCAAATTTTAAGACTAAGCTTTTTCCATTTTGACTGACTAAAATGACAATTCCATTTGGCACTTAGGCATGGTAAAATAGAGATAGAAGGAAGAAGCTGGTTATAAATAATTTTTAGAGGAAAGAAGTAGATGCTATGGTTATTGGGTCATCTCCAATATTTCAAAAAATTAGCATGACAAGGGGAGGACAAGAGACAAAATAGCTCAGGAGGCATCATCTGTTGGATTAGATTCAGGGGATACTTTGTAGAGGATGCTAGATTAAACTAGGATCTAAGTTGTTTCCAAGACTTCCAATTAAAGGTGGTAGGATCCCATAAGTCTCAAAAAAATTGAATTCCCTTTTTAAAAAGGTACCTACCTTTAAATCTCCCAATAAGGCCTAATGGTTTCCCCCCTTGTTGAATCAACCAATTCCACCAAATGGATGAAGTTGTAAAGCTCAGATCATGGCTGAAGGATTGAGCATACCAAATCAGCTTCCTCAAAGTAGCTTGCCAAGATTTCCAAATGGAATTGAAAGGAGCAAACCCATGGGTTTTTAAAAAAGGAGATAGGAGAAGTTTATCCTTCTAGTTAACCATGTCCTAACAACAACCATCAACAACTGATTGGATATAGAATCTAACCAACTACTTCCAAGGGGAATCCCCTTCCAAAGCTCAAACAATCCATTTAGTGGTGAGGAAAATTCCTTGAGTGTATAGATCAATAATCTTCAAACCACCCTTATCATTAGGTTGGATACAATGAATCCAAGAGGTGGAAGGATGACCTTTCTGATTACCCCATTTGGTCCAAATAAAATTTCTAATTAGCTGGGTTAATTGATTGTAGTAGTGTTTGGATGGAAATCAACATGATGAGATATAAACATGAATGGTAATGAGGATTTTATTGACAACTTGAATGTGGCCAACCATAGAAAGAAATCAATTAGTCCAACTTAATAGCTTGCCTTTGAATTTGTTCAAAACCCAATTCCACATATCTTTAAGGGAGACTCTAATGGCAAAGGGTATACCAAGGTATTAGGTAACTGTGCCATATTTTATTTTGTGTCATTCAGTAGGAATCCAAGTGGGATGTGGAGCTGGATGGGTCATGATGAATTTAGTTTTGTGCATGGCAAGCTTGGAACTAGATATAGTGCAAAAAAGGTCTAGAATATCTAAAGTATTAGTCACTTCATCACCAGAGTTTTGAATAAACAACATACTATTGTCATCAAAGTGAGAGTTAAGCACTTTAGCATTTCTAGGTAGTGAGATACTATGGATAAGTTTGGAGGAGAGAGCATGTTGAAAGAGGTATCCAAGGATATTAGTTGCTAAAACAAAGAGGAATTGTGCAAGTGGGAAACCTTGGCGAATAGATTTTTGTAAGGGAAATTGGGTGGACAAGACTCCATTAATAACTTTGGCATTAACATCAGTGAATAAGATTTTAAATTGGTCATGGATTTTAGGTCCAAATCTAATCCATTTTAACATGTTGAGAATGAAGGGCCAACTGATACAGTCATAGGCTTTATCAAATTCTAGTTTAATATTTAATGCATCTTGGGCAAATTGTTGAGCTCATTCAATAGTCTCCCAAGTAAGCACCAAGTTATCCAAGATAAATCTACCACTTAAATAATCAATTTGTTATGGCCAAACAATCTCTTGGGTAATACATTTTATTTGACGAGGCAAACCTTTGGCAGTGATTTTGTAAGAGGTGTTAAGTAAAGTAATAGGTCGCCATCCATCCACAGTGTCTTCATTTTTACCTTTGGGAATGAGTTTAATCAATCCTTGATTAATGACTACCCCCAATGATCCTGTTTCAACACCTTAAAGATACACATAATAAAAATATTCGTGGATGTGAGGCCAAAGAGCTCTATAAAATTTAATGGGGAGTCCATCAATTCCAGGTTTCTTCTCCAAAGCCATGTTGTAAAGGGCTTCATGAATCTCTTCCATGGAAAGGAGGCGATCAATATTTGTGCTATAACTAGGGTCTATTTTGCAAGGAATACGTTTTGAAACACAATCTTCAACAATTAGAAGAAGGGAGTCTCCAACATAATCATCTATGAAAAGATTTATAAAGTTCTCATAAAAAGTTTTCAGAATTGCTGATTGGCTAGTTTGTGAGGAATCATCTACCAATTTTATGCTAGAAATTTGCTCTTTTTTGTATTTGTGTTGCAAGAAATTAAAGAAAAATTTAGACCCTCTATCTCCATCCTTGATCCATTGGAGATGAGCACGCACTTGTGTTCCTTTTCCTTTGTACACAAACAACTTCCAGAGCAAATTTTATGTTTTACCCACAAACTGTTGGAAGGTAATATCAGAAGGATTAGGTTTTAAAAGAGGACGATTATGTTCCAGCCGTCCCTTAAGATATTTTTCAAGTATGCGACATTTGGCAACAACTCTTCTCCCACAATCATGCAAAAAACACGTGCAATGACTAATGGTTCTTTCCCACCAAGTAATTCACCTATCATGCCGAGGTTTAGGTTTAGCTTTCCAAATAGCTAAAAGACCATCAATACAATCTTAGCGAGTTAGATGAGAAATGTTTAATTTGTAGGGAATCTCATTGGGAAGAGGAGGGGAATCAGTGAACACAAGGGTGGTATGAATGGGGAGGTGGTAAGAGAGAGTAGCTAATAAATCAATATGAACCAAAAGTCCAACATGAGAAGGGAGAATATGAAAATTAGGGGAAATATAGAAGCAATCTAAATGACTCATTTTCCTTAAGAATCCCTCACGAAAATTGGTCCATGCATACCAATGAGGCATTTGAGAATTATCTTTTCCCAAGAGATGATCATAAAATCCCAAAGCATTCTTAGCCAAAGTCCAAGCTTCAGATTCATTATGGGATAAGCGAGAAGAGTTGTCCTAATTATGATCAACTGGATGTTTGACCATATTAAAGCCACCACCCAAGATCCACTCAGCAGTAGGTAAATGTAGCTGAAGCCACTCCCAAAGTAAAGCTCTCTAAGAGGGGGAATTTGGTGCAGAGATAGAGAAAAATCCAAACAAAGTGTCTTGAAATAGAATAGTAGCCCATGTGCAATAGTTATAAGGATTGGATCTGGTAGCCACAATATGTTTGGCAAGCCAAGGAGCAAAACCCAAAATAGCTCCACCACTACCATCAGTTTGATTTGTGTGAAAAAGGTGAGGGGTAAAAGCACAATGCTATATCACACTTTTATAAATGAAGTGGCCAACACAACTAAAACTGTTTAACTTAGATCACATAAAAGTGACATTTCTAAATTGAATTTCAAAATGATGTAAACTAATCAAATGTAAAAATATTAATGAAATTTATGTCTATTATTTTTCATTTTTTTTTGAAAAAAATTTGATATTTTTTATAAACTCAAATTAATTTTTCATTGCTGAAAAATGCTGAAAATCAAGGGTTCTGGTCAGCTGTTAGAGTCCAATAACACTGAGAGAGGGGGGGGGGGGGGGGGGTGTGTGAATCAATGTTATACTAGATGAATTAATTTTAGCCTTATTAAAACATGCATACACCAACTGGTATACCGATACACAGTGAAATGAAAGAAGTAAAGCAACCAATAAGCTAATCACATAAATGAGAATCATAACACACAAAATTATACGTGGAAATACTCAAAGAGGAAAAACCATGGTGGGATTTGTGACCCACAATATCAATCCACTAGCCATATTAAGAGATATTACAAAATATAAGGGGGCCTGCACTTGCAGGAAGAATTACAGCCTAGAGCACACTCCTCAATCACAAATGGAGCCTCACTGACTACACATAAATCCAGACTACAATCCAGAGAAGTGTTGAACTGCTAAGATAGAATCTTCTATGCCAGAATACAATTCTGGTTTAAGCTCTGTATGTTCCGATATGAAACCCTAAACCCTTTACCGGAATAACCCTTACATGATAATCTCACTGATATATTTCACATCATATTACATTCACATATCCATTACCATATCTATATCAAAATGATCTAATCCAATTGACCTATATATCCTATACAACTTATCATGCCTTATGTCTACTTACAAAGATAATTACAATATCAAATTACATGTCGGCTAGATAACATAAATGCATGAATATCAAAAACAATTGCCGATGTCGGATCCAAGAGATGTCGGCCTCCAATACCGATAACCATGTTCTAAACCATGTTGGCCTGCATTGCCAGTAACCAAAGAAATCCTTAAGTCCTATTGGTGTCGGTGTCATGTCTGTGAAGTGCCTATCGGTACACAACTGAACCAAAACATGAAGATAGAAAAAAATACCATGTTGCCATCAATGACAACATAGTGAAACCAGCCAATTGAGTGTCAATTGCCAACAATCTCCCCCTTTGGCATTGATGGAAACACTCATGTGAAAAATGGTCAAGGTTTCATCTGTTGGTTCCATCCTGCCTGCTCCCCCTGAGTTGAATATTTATTAATGCAAAATACTTCATACTCCCATATCTCCATATCTCCCCCTAATATATATATAATAACTATTCTTTTTACTTCTCTTTTCTTTTACACATCTATATCACTTCCCCTTTGACATCAATGCCATCAAAATTTCTAAAAAGAATGTCAAAGATCCAAAAATAACTGTATAATGAATATCCCAAAAATATCTTACCAGAGCCTAACAAATATCAAAATTTTCGGATAAGCCTTCTCCAATATCTCAAGATAAGTATCCCAACTAGTTTTGAAAGTGCTGGAAATAGATACAAGTCCATTTAATAAATGTGCAAATGACTCTTTCTCACTTACCTCTTCCGGTGTGGGCTTTCCAACCATATCCATACATTATTTCTTATGATTTTGTCTCTTTCCTTCTCAAGAACAGAATTTGGGCTTCGAAAATCAAAATTTGACCATCAATGGATGTAGTCAATGAAGTCAACCCATCAAAAGAATTAGCTATATTTGCACTTTTCTCCTGAAATTCTTTTATCTTTTTATCCATATTAACTGTAAGTATATCCGTGTTACAACATACCCTATAAATATTTGTACACTGCTTCAAAGAATTATCTACCAGTTTCAGCTTTTCATTAATCTTCTTCTTCTCAGATTTAATCACCTGATCAAGGGCAACTCTTTTAGCCCGAGTGAACCTCTCCAGTGCTTTCTGGTTTGAAATCTGTTGTAAGGATTAAAAATCCTTTGAAATATGCTTAGTAATTGTCTTAAGCTTGCCAGATGGGCTTGCTTCATTGTCAATCTTGCACTCTAGTACTAGTCTGTGTAAAACAATGATTGACTGATCAATAATCCGTTTATCTGTAGATCCCTCCTTCATTAATTTTTGTGCTGCCATCATCATAAGTTCAGTAGGACTCATCTCAGTTATGTTTTCCTTTACAACCTGCGAGGTGTCAATTGACAACAATGATAGACCAACTACAAGTTCTCTGTCAGTTTCCCCTTTCTTCTCCTCTGATGATTTGTCCTTTATAGCTTCCTCACTTGCACTAGTGGCTTTGCCACTTGGTGCAATCTCTGTAACTGTCAGTTCATCTGTAGGAATTGCATCCTCAACCTGTACATTTGTATCCGGAGGACTGTAATCCTCAATATTAGTATCCTGTACATCATCAACTTTTTCACTCTTTGTATTAGCCAGTATCTCAACATCTATCTGTACATTTGTATCTACCAGGGGCTTGATATCCACTATCTTAATGTTTTCCAAAAATGAGGGTGAAGTACCCATAACCCCCTTTCCTTTTCCTTCAACCGGGGTGTCTGCAGTGTCCTTTATTATCTCATTTACCCTTCCTAGCACTAGAATAGTTATTCTATGTTTGCTATTAAAGAATTTTCTATCTGCCACCTCAAGTTTCCTTTGCATTTCCTCTGGAGCAATAGTAACACAAACTGATAACAACTCTTGAATTTTAATATGCTTGTCTTCTTGCATTGCTGACAGTCTTCTAGCTTCTAACATATTATATAATTCTGCCAGTATTTGGTTTTCAATTTCTATTAAGGCTTTCTTATAAATATCCAAATATAATAATACTGCTTTTTCTTCCTCTCTTTGTTCATCATCCTTGAAGCGTTCATAATAAAACTGTACATTCTTTAACATGCCATCCTTAGTTATTTCATCTACTAACTCTGTACAAGTTTTTGGTGGAATGATAGTCACATTACCAGCTTGAATTTCTAGATCGATGTCATTCTTCTTCTTCCTTCTTGCAGTACCGAATGAAGATGAAGTGGCTATTTTTGGTGCTTGCTTTTGTGCTAGTATTTTGAATGTAACCTTCCTAACGGGTTTCTTTTTAGCCTCTACCTTTGTTTCCTTTGTTTTCTTCCTCATAACCCTTTTGAATGCCAAGGGTGTGTCATCCTCAGATTCAAACTCTGTTGTAGCAGGCTCAATGTGTACTTCTAGATTCTTCCTCTTCCTTCCTTTCTCTGGGACAACATCGATTAATGCTTTGATGCCCTGTGAGACCTTCTCAACAAATTTGCTAGCCTTTCCCTCCTACTTCTCTCTCTTCTTTCGGTTGAGCTCTGTTTCAACCTCTTGTGATTTTTGTTTTGCAGTACTATAGGGATTCTCTGCCTCATCAATAGGTGCATCAATCAAAATTTTTGCATAAGCCTCAAGGATCTATGCATCCACTTCATAGCCTATTTCCTCAATCCAAATCTTTTGGGGCTTAACCGCTTTCATAAGTGTTTCATCCTTCTTCACCATGAAGCATATGTCAGTTGAATATTTTTCTACAATATGATTAAGAATCCTTTCCCTAGACTTCATAGATTTATGGAACCCTATAAAATATCCCCATACTTTATCATCTCTCTGACTTCCTAAAGTAGCAATTGACTGTTTCAATTGTCTCCCTACCGGGATATCAAATGCCCATTGCCTCTTCCCAAAACCAGGATCATCATTCATGAAAAATAACATTAAGAAGACAATTAAGTTGCCATACCGGAAGGTTCCTTTCTTTTCTCCCTTAATATTTCTTAGGTTTATTAACAGTTCATCTAACATCCAACCGCATAGATCCAATTTCTCATTTTCTCTCATCATTTTATATGCTGCCAAAATGAAGGAACTGGAAACAGAGTTCAATCGGTTTGATTGAGTTACCTTATATCCGATGATCATGCTACTGAATCTGATGTCTGTGTCAATAATAGTTCTTATTCTCATAGATCTCCTGTCAGATGTCGTGCCGGTGATTTTATTGACATAATCATTCGAAACCTTCTTGTCTAGACATTGCCCAGCCTTTGGAAAACCAGTGATTACCCTGATGGCTTCCTTGGTGATCTTGTAAGGTCTATCCAACTAGATAAACTCCCCATTTACTTGCTCAAAATATACCTAATTATCTCATCTTCAAATTCTGGGATGTCTAGAATGCTGGTAAACCCTAAGTCTTCAATGTGCTTGTATGACGGATTGATTTTTCCAGATTCTCCCATCAACTCGCTCATGTACATACCTTTTATTTCAGATGTTCCCAAGTCCTCAATGTGACAATGTATATATGCCCTAACATCTTCAACATAGACAACTCCCTCCAGAACACGTGAAAATGCTTCAACTGAATCTTCTAGGGTAGCCACATACGGACACCACTTGAAAATTGGCACACCACTTGAAAATTGGCCTAGGGCGGTCCTTGACCTCTACTACTGTCGGATTTGCAACAAAGAAAGGAATAGATAATGATCCCGCTTCCATATTTAAAGATAAATACCTATTGATCACTTCCGATGAAAACCCTTAACAAATTCTTTCAATCACCGGTGAAATTGCTCAAGAAGAAATCCGATTGCTCTGAAATGCCTTTGATCGCTCTTAGTCGCTCTTAATCACTCTGAAATTACTCTGAATGCAAGGTGATCAATAATGAAGTGAATTCAACCTTTTAACCTCTGAGAAAAATCCTAATCTTCCATTGACATTAATGACTATCAGTGAAAGATTCCGGGTCTCGAATAAAACATATCCATGTTGGATAAGCATCTCCAATGTCTGGAACATCTTCCAAAACCTCTTTCCAGGGAATATGCAGTATCTTCATGAATTTTGCCTACCCCTAAGACATCTGCCTTAGTTACCGGATGAGCTACATGTCGGTGCAGGACAAACCTCCTCTGTCAAATAAGTAACCCGTGCATTTCCATCCGATGATTGTTCTCCAGTCTTCCTAACCCATCTCTGAGTATGATCTTGCTAGATTTCAATAACCTTCTCTTTCCCTTTCTCATTTGATCCTCCATTACCAACTGGTGGATTTCTACTTCTACATAATTTAGCAATATCTCCTACCTCATTACACACATAACATGTAACATTGTTCCTTTGAATTGCTTTGCTAAAACTGGTGAAATTGCTTGACCTGCATTGATTAGCCATATGTCCAAACTTTCCACATGCATAGCATTTAACATTTTGTTTGCAATCTTCTGTCTTATGACCATACTTATTGCATTTAGAACATTTATCGGGAGCAGAATCAAGGTTCTGATTTTCTCTGTTTCTACATTGTCTAGCCATGTGACCAAATCTATTGTAAACAAAACATCTACCATTAAATTTATAAGCATTAATTTGCCTTACCGGTGCCTTATGGTTTTGATCTTCATTAGCAGTATAGGAACTCTGTCCTTGCTCAAATCCAAGTCCACTGGAATCTCCAATCCGCCTTTGTCTCTTCAACAACTCATCTAGCTATGCTGAGCTAATCTTGAATTTTTATTTATACTCACTTGCAGTAGTTAGATCTTCTCTTAGAATTATTATTTGTCTCTCAATCTCTTGTTCATTACTCTGGGATTGCAATAAATCAATTCTCAACATATCATTCTCATGAACCAACCTACCACATTCTTCGAATTTGTTTTTCAGGGATACAACAAGATTTTCTTCCTTTTTCTTTCAGTCCTCAATCTCCTTAGACATTCTCATAGTTATAGTTTGTATTTCATTTCTCATAACCATGTTCTCCTGACTCAACTTCTGATATTGTTCCTTAAGTGCATATTTCTCTTCATCATCCTTACGTTGCAAAAGTTCTTTCCTCCTAGCTTGAATAGATGATAGCCTCTCTTGAAGGACAAGAATGAATTCCATAGAAGAATTCAATTCATCTTGTAGATTTAAGTTCTTCAACCTTTCAACATCATAATCTTCAAGTTCTATCTCAAGTTGTTTCTCCAAACCCATATCCATGGATTACGGATTCAAGATCTTCCTCAAGATGTTAAGCTTCCTTCAATGCACAAGGCTCTAATACTAATTGTTGGAATCCAATAACATTGAGAGGGGGGGGGATTGAATCAGTGTTATACCAGAAGAATTAATTTTAGCCTTATTAAAACATGCATACACCAACGATATATCGGTGCATACAAAATTGAAAGAAGTTAAGCAACCAATAAGCCAATCACATAAATGAGAGTCATAACACACAAAATTATACATGGAAAACCTCAAAGAGTAAAAACCACGGTGGGATTTGTGACCCACAATATCAATCCACTGGCCATAGGAAGAGATATTACAAAATATAAGGGGGCCTGCACTTGTAGGAAGAATTACAGCCTAGAGCACACTGCTCAATCACAAATGGAGCCTCATTGACTACACATAAATCCAGACTACAATCCGAAGAAGTGTTGGACTACTAAGATATCATCTTCTATGCCAGAATACAGTTTTGGTTTAAGCTCTGTCTGTTCCGGTCTGAAACCCTAAACCCTTTACTGAAAGAACCCTTACATAAATATCCTCACATACATAATCTCTTTGATATATTTCACATCATATTACATTCACATATCCATCACCATATCTATATCAAAATGATCTAGTCCAATTGACCTTTATATCCCATACAACTTATCACTCCTTATGTCACCTTACAAAGATAATTACAATATCAAATTACATGTCGACTAGATAACATAAATGCATGAATATCAAAAACAATTTCTGATGCCGGATCTAAGAGATGTCGACCTCCAATATCGATAACCATGTTCTAAACCATGTCAGTCTGCATTGCCAGTAACCAAAGAAATCCTTTTGTCCAGTCGGTGCCGATGTAGTGTCTGTGAAGTGCTTGCCGATACACAACTGAACCAAAACATGAAGCCGAAACAAAATACCATGTTGCCATCAATCAAAACATAGTGAAACCAACCAATTGAGTGTCAATTGCCAATAGTCGGCGTCACCAAAAAAAATGAAAACAAACTTATTTTTTTCTATTTTTTTTTCGCCAAATAAAGAACATATATATGCAGTGTTTAAAAAAATAATTTAAATTTTGATGTATATTTTTCTCGTGATAATATTTTGAAGTCCAACATAGCTAAATTTGTTAGTTTTCATTTGGTGTCACCTTTTGACTACTAAATTTATCATTATAAAAAAAAATACCATTTTCGAGAAGATTCTCTCATCTAGTGAAAACTATTTTTTTAATATCATTTAATATATTTTTAAAAAATTTCTAGTCAGCTTCTTTTTGAACTTTAAAAACCTATTCGCAATGTTTAATTAATAAAAAATATTAAAAATAACCAAAATACTAAAAAAATTATATGACCAGATTTGTGACTTCGAGCTTTGTAAAAGGGTATTTTTGGATTTTTGTAAAAAAACATTTTGACAAAAAATAGGGAAAAAGTTAAAATTTATTGAAATTCTAAGTTTTTGAGCATTTTGGTGCCACATCACATGACACCTAAGCTAGTTCGGTCGGAATGAGTTCAATTGGACTGAGTCCGACCAGACTAGCTTAGTTCAGTCGGATTGAGTTCAATTTGACTGATTCCAATCGGACTAGCTTAGTTCGGTCGGACTAAGTCTAGCCGAACTATCTAGCGCTATAATCAGTCCCCCACCCGACTAGGGGACAAAATGAGTTTTTTTTGCATTTTTTTTGTCTTATTTAGAAAGTCAACTGACTAGGTTATCAGGGTTAATTTGAAGGTCATTTGGATGTAATTTTGTGGACGACTTTGAAAAGGTATTTTTTATTCAATTTAATATTTTTAATGTTAATTTTAATTTATTAATATAAATAATATTTTAATATTTATATTACGTGTGTAATTGGATGTAAAAATGTTAAATTGGATAAAAGTGATAGAGCATTGAGTTTTTACCCATTTTTTCTTTTAAATAATGTTAATTTTTTTTAAAAAAAGGTCTACATGTCTGTTTGTTTTTCCTTTCTAGTTTAATTAGGCTCAAATCTTTATTTCATTTTGGGGTTAATTAACTTGTTTGAAGTGTCTTGTGCCTTTGGCATGCTTTATGTTTAGATAAAACACTAAAGATGATAATAAAAGTATTCAAACTCCCCTCATCTTCCATTGGGTGTTGGGTGTAAGAGAAATTGTTATCATCTTGTTTTTAGGTAGAAGGGGCTGCCCTCCCGAGAATCCCATAAGGGCAAGTAGAGGGGAATGACCCAAGTGATACTTCTTTAGCTCGCTATATAAATTAATACATTAGGTGAAACCTGCGACAACTTGGTGAAGTTGGCCTATTTGACGGTTCCGTCAGTATCCACACTTGTGTGAGATGCGTAAAAATCCTCTTATGGGGACTAGGATAGATTTTTTAAGTGGATCACCACCGCATTGATAAGCACCATGGATCGCTGGAGTTCCCCCACTCGACACCTTAGAGTAATGGCCCACCCTTTTTTGACTGAACATCATGATAATTTTAGGGCAAGGGGATAGCAGGTTTTGTCCCCAAGATAATCACCATAAGGCTCCCATGAGATGAGGCATAAATCCTCTTCTTAGCATAAGCTACTTGTAGCTTTCCAGGGAGAGGGTGTTTGGGTCATCCTTCCAGTACTAGAGGCCCCTAGTTGTCCTCTCATGAAAAAAGGAAAAATTAGTGAATACACCCCTCAAGGTGTCCCTACACTTGAGTTGACGAAGATTCTAGATTGTGGGTTGAAGTTACCGCCATAGAATATTGACCTTAGGATAAGAAAGTGTTTGATGTGTTTTCAATTATGTTTAGACCCATGGAAATTGGGATAAATTTGGCCTACAAACATACACATTGACGTTAATTTTTATACTATCACTAGTTGTAACAACCATCACGTCTTCTTGTTTGCGATGTTTGATCTAAGTGGCTACAAAAAAATTGTGTGTGTGCGCGCGCACACGCGCATGTGTGTGTATATGTGCATGTGTATGTGTGTGTGTGTGTGTGTGTTGGTATATATGTGTTAGTATGTACATGTATGCATGTATGTGTGAGTATGTGTGTATGAGTATGTGTGTGTATGTGTGTATATGTGTGTGTGTGTGTATATGTGTGTGTATGTGTGTGTGAGTATGTACATGTATATGTGTATGTTTGTGTATGTGTGTATGTATGTCCATGTGGGTAAAGTTACAAACTTGTGTCTCACTTTTATAAAGGAAAATGCTAACAACAACAAAACAGTTCAACTTCAATGACACAAAAGTGGTATTTCAATTTGGTATTTGAAGATGATGTAAACAGATGAAATGTGTAAAACTGGATGAAGTTTATACCTATTATTTAAAAAAAAAAATTGGAACAAGAATTGATTTTAAAAAAAAATTATTAAAGTCATTTTTCAATTATTGAAGAATACTGCAAATCAAGGGTTTCACCTCCCACCACAAAACTATATGTAAATAATCTTGTTTTCCTCTGATTTTGAAATATGTTTTAGATGACATCCATAGCCAGTGCAGAAAAAAAAATCTGATTTCTATGTATATTTTCACCGTTATAACAATTCAAAGTCGAAGTTTCCCGAAATCGGTAGTTTTCGTCTCCCACAAAATTTCCCCTATCAAAACTATAGCAATCCCCCAAAAAATTATATATTATTGAAGATGACTCTCTCCTCTAGTGTTATACATAGTTTTTAAATTTTTCTGATATGATTTACTATTTTTTTTGTTTTTCCGAATCAGAGTCTTCTCGAATGTTAATATACCTACCCGTAGTATTTTGTAATTTTAATATACTAATTCTAATTGAAATTCTATAAGAATTATATATGTCAACGTTCCTCACTCCGAGCTCTCGAAAAGGCTATTTTTTGTTTTAAAAAAAATTAAAAAAATTGATGGTCAAATTCTTAGCAGAACTTGAAAGTTCTGCAAATTGGGGGGGTTTTGTTGAGTAGGCTGCCATGTGGGATGCCACATAGGTAGCCTTGGCCAAGTGGGGCTCAATCGAGTCCTACTAGGCCGAGTAGGGCTCGACCAAGTCCCCCAAGCGACAGGACCCTCTGTGAGCGGTCACGTGGGGAAGCGACCACTCGCTTCTCCACCCTTTCCCTCATATATTAATGAGGTGATTATTTAATTTTTTAAAAACAAAAAACAAAAAACCATTCATAATATCTTCAATTTTTTTTCTAGGATGTTGATTTTGTTCAAGGAAGGAGGTGATTTTTTATTGAGGAGGTGATTTTTTGCAAAGGAGTTGATTTTTTTCTTAAGGAGTATTCACTTGCGATTTTAGGAAAGCAAATTTCAATACTTTGTGTAATGGGGAATAAAAGAAATAGAGAAAAAAAATATGATCGTATAAGGGATGATTCGAATAAAGGTCATACAAAACATAATCAAAAGCAACCTGTTGATGTTGAGGAAGATCCTATTGATGTTGAAGATGATGCAACTGAAGTAGCGAAAGAAATTAGTACTAGTCAAGGTACAAATTTTTTTTCTGTCATGAGAAATTTGATGGAGATGAATGAGGATTCTCTTTTCAGTCAAATTTCATCTGAACACATGGTACCTGAGAGCACAATTAAATTGCATTGCAAAAACATGGGGGAAGAATATTTTGAAAAAAAGTCTATGGTCGGGAGAGCACGATTATTTGTAAAGTTATTCAGGAAAAGAGAAATGAATCCTATTTTGGAGTTATTGGGTGTCAATAATAGAAAAAGCTTAGGAGGTCATGTAAAAAAAAACAATAGTTGAAAATTTGCAAGATGCATTGAACCCTATTGATACCACAAGTCGAGGAGCTGATTCAAGTGTTGCACACAAAGTGTTGATGACTAGAATTTATAGTAAGAGGTTGTCCCATAAAAGACAAGTTACAACAATTTATGAATTACTGCATATATCTAGAAAAACTATTCAAACTTATATTAGGAGGAGAAATATGTTAGATGAAAACATTGAAATGAATTGGGTAAATATTTGTAGACTTCCTCGAAAAGAAAAAATTTCTAAAGATGTAAGAAGACTGGTCATCGAATATTGGACCAACCACTCCCATGTTTCTTCCAATAGAAGGGACACTATATAGATGAAAGATGAAGAGACTGGTATGAAGATTTCACATCCTAAACATTTTATAGATACAACACAAAGTGAACTATTTGAAACATTCAAGGAAGAATTTTCAGATGTGAAAAATATGTCAAAGAATGTTTGAGAGGTTGCGCCCTTGCTTTGTATGCATAAATAAGGTACGTGAAACTTCTTTTTGTCGAAATCATGTTGATTTTCATCTATACTTAGAGTCATATAAAAAAGCTATGGCAATACTTAATCCAGATATGGTCATCCTTGGAAGTACGACACAATTTGTGAAATCAATTTTATGTGATAAATCAAAAGATTTAGACGACTTCAATTTACAATGTATAAAAAAGTACATGCATTGATTGTGGAGATTTTAAAAAATTTCCATTACAAATTGAGAATATTGATGTTTCAATGCTAGTTTTGTGGAAGAGATTTCAATATGAGACACCTCGAACTAAGTCAGGAGATGAATCCAAAAAAAATGCATTGAAGGAGAGTGAATTGCCCTACCTTGAATTTATGAACAGATTTCTTACTATGATTTATCCACATATCCAACATTGTCATGGTGCACGATGGAAAGCTAAACAATTTCATGATTCCAAAAAATGTTTTCCACCTAGTTGTATTCTTTCAATTGTAGATTTCTCAGAGAACTATACATTTTCCCCTCAATTGCATATTCAAGCTCAATATTATCATTCTGATCAAGTTGCAATATTTGTGCAGGTGACCTATAGACATGCACAATTTGATGTAGATGGGGTAGAAAACTGTACTGATCCAAATGAACGCATTATCATCAAGGAGGTTCATTTCTATATCAACGATGATAATGTTCATGATAGGAGCTATGTAGCTCATTGTTTTGCAATGTTTTTTGAAGATCTTGCAAATCACAAGATAAATGTTTCACAATACTAGATTTGGTTGGATGGTTGTGCAGGTGAGTACATAAGTTTCAATTCATTTTCATTTATATGTAAATTTGTATTTGATTTCAATTTGATAAATTTTATTTTAAATGTTGAATTGTACATGTACATGGCATACAACTTTATGGAGCAGGATAATTTAAATCTGCAAAAGCCTTTAATTGGCTATCCATGAAATATGCTAGACACAATGTTAAGCTTATGTGGAACTTCTATGAAAGTGGACATGGAAAAGGAGAGCACGATGGAGCAGGATGTGTGAAGCGTGCACTTTGCCAACATGAAATTGCAGGTACTGTTAATTTTGTTTTCAATTTGTTTGTATCTATTTCTTAATATAATCTCATTTAAAAAGAAGTGCACATAACAACATCTCTAAGTTATTTTATGTAGGTAATAGCATAGAGAATGAAAACAAAATTGTTGAATGGTGTCAAAGTCTTTTTTCTAGTCGGGACATGCCATACAACAAACATTATTTTTGGGAAGTGAAAGGTAAAATATTTTTGTTCTCAAGAATTCTTAAAAAATTTCACCAGCTTTGCATTTCACTTTTATCCTAAAGTAGTTGATCTTAAAATGTGCAAATTTCATTTCATATTTGTAACAGGTATTGATCGATCTAATCCTTAAAATTGTCAAACAATTGTTGGTATTATAAGTTTACATCAATTGATGACTACATGACACCACAAGCCTCCATTGATTCAAGTAAGAGAAAAATCATGCTTTTGTGTTGACTGTGTTGAGGACAATCCAATGAGTCAATGCAAGAATATTGCAAATAGATATGTCTCACAATGGGATATGAAAGAGTTAATCAAAATACCTCCTTATGAAGATGATGAAAATGACATAGACATTCATGATCCTATATATTTAGCTGATTATGAACGTGTTTCTGATTTAGTCATTTCAGGTGCGTGTGTGCATACATGTTCTTTTATTTAGTTTTAATTTAGGTCATGTAGTGACATGTTCAAATTTTATAGATACATCT
>NC_081411.1:813846211-814056253 GCF_030272615.1 Cryptomeria japonica
TCACCCCTCAAGTTGTGTGCCAATGTCAATCTTGCCAACATTTCCATCTACTAAAGCACAATTCTTCCAATACCCTATCCATTATCCAATGCATATGTTTCATCCTTCGATCCCTTTGATCCAATCCTTTGCATAAATCCTTGCCTTAGTTTCATGTCATTTTCCATGTCCTTATCCTACCAACGTCTTTGAGCATACTTTTAAAAGGTCATGGTCCATTTTTTTTTCAAGGCTACTATCCAAAAAAAAAAAAAAGATGTTTGAGTCCTTCTTCCATCCCCTATCATGTGTCCATCTTCTATTGAAAAAGTCAAAAAATACAAAAAAAAAAGTGAAAAAAAAAGTGAAAAAAAGAAAAGAAAAAAGTAAAGAAAAATAATTCGTCGACTGGTGAAAACCTGGCAAACAGGCGCCTTGGGCAAGTACCGTGATGAAAACCTGGCAAACGGGCGTCATGCGTAATCTATGAACTTCTTGCACACCACACTTGGGGGCAGGTTTTATCCTATCATATCCTTTTGTCCTTCATTGTTCCATTATCCTATCATACCATGTCATTACCCTTCATATCCTATTGTCCCTCATGTCTAGTTTCCCTTTCCACCTTTGATCTTGACAAGGCTGAAGATCATCATGAGCATCATGCATCTTGTTTGCAGCTTTTAGTCCATCATAGCTTTTGGTCTTTATCCATTTGCTTATTATAACCTTTCATCCATATTCCCTATCTTATTGCAACTTTCTGCCACTATCCCGTATCCTATCCCGACCTTCAATCCATGTCTCTTATCCAGTCTTGGTCTTGCTTATCCTATCCATATCTTATCACTATCCATACACTCTGTTTCATTCCTTGATCTTGATCTGACATAAGGATGCAACATTTAAACATGGTTTCAAAAACCTCTTGACATGTCCCTCATGCCATGTTCCTGCTTTACATTGTCATATCCAGTCTCTTGTCCCATCATGCAATAGCCCTTGAAAATTGCATCTGTATTGTCTCCATGACAAAAGGCCTTTGTCTTCCCTCTATCCACCATCATTTCAGCAAGCCTATTTATTCACCTGTTATATTCCTTTCCTTGCTAGACACTGGGGGCAAAATCATAAAAATTGCAAAATGTCCTGAAGAAAATCTTCCAAAAACATTTTAAAATGTCCTGAAATAATTCAAAAAAATTGAAAAATGTCCTGAGATAAATCATAAAAATTGAAAAATGTCCTGAAAAAATCCCTAAAAAGTCATAAAAAGTCCTGAAAAAAATGAACAAAAACATTTCAAAACATTAAAATCTAACAAAAACAAGCATTTTGTCAATAAAGGATCCCTTTTTGTGCATAAGACAAATCATTGAGCATCCCTCCAACAACTTGCAATCCAACATTGTGCTTTAATGAAATCATGCATTAAACAGATGAACTTTTCACTCAAACCAGACATTCAAACTGATCGCAATTGTCATATCAATCAACCGCAAATTTATTTGTCCTTGTTACTACTATCATGGGTCTTATACAGGGTGTTGTATACTCGAAACCAGACTGTGTCCTGTCTTAGATGGGGTACCGCATGTCCTGAAACCAGACAGCATGATTGTCCTATCAACGCTTTCAACTTTTGACAATGAAGATCAAGCTGTTTGTTTGAATTGTTGGAATTTGTGCATCTTATCTTTTTATTGATTTATCTTCGATCATGTTCCTATGTTTCTCAATGATGTCACTAAGTGATTTAGAGTGACCGGGATGGTTCATGGTCCGTTTCCTTTTTGGTTGTGATTGTTGTCTGTCTGCAATGTGTCTGTTCTTTTGCAAAAAGGGTTGCATTTCAGCTCTGGCCTTCAATGCCATGGTGCTACGCATCCATTTTGCTACATTAAATAAAGGTTCTCACCTACTTAAAGTGCATTACTGAAAGCAAGTTTTTCTTTGTCTCTAACTGTCCTCTATCTCATTTTCTTCTTACTAACATTTCTTCCGTCAGTCTTGGCAATTCGTTTGATCCTATCATGTTCTATCATTCTTATCGATCAATTGGCCTCTTTTCTGCATGTTTCCGGCCAATTCCTCGAGGGGGCATGCATATGTCATTGTCATTGTCTGGGGCATTTTCATTATCATTCTTTGAAACAACGCTTAAAATCACATTGTCTCAAAGAGGGGCAAAATGTAGACACCTAAAAATGGTCAACGCTTGCGGAATCATACTTTAACATTTGCGCATTTCCTTATTTTAGGTTTTTGCGTCGCATTAACATTTCTCCTATGTCACGCACTTGGTCTTTATTATTTGCGAGCATCGAGTCTTTCTTCTGCATTTCTTCCTCATTTTTATCGCTTTCAAATTAGGTCTTGTTGATAACAATTTTCAGTCATGATTTTGGTCGATCTTTGTCCTTGTCAATCTTGTCATATTGCGATCGATTCATCATCGATCCTTGTCCTTTTCAATCATGTCAATTTGGTCAATTTGTCATTGATTTTTGTCAACCAATCTCAATCAAATCATTTATCAATCAAATCATTTATCAATCCAAAATCATGATCGAATCGATATCAATTATCCTTTGTCAAGACCTAATTGTCGTCTTTGCATTTCTAATTCATCTTCCAAGGTTTTATGGTTTATTCATTTAATCTTGTTTGGCATTTTCCCTCTAGGTTAAATAATTTATTTATTTATCCTAAGTCTTGTTATCACAATTAAATGTTTATTTAATTGGCTAATTAATTCCTCCTATTTTTGTAAATTAATTAATGAATGAGAAATTATTAATTAATTTACCTAATTTGCATCAATTTCCTAATTTCCAAGTCATCATTTCTAACTTAATTTTCTAATTTCTCTTAAATTCCTAAATGTCTATTTCTATTCCAAAATCTTGTCATAAATCCTTGCATAGCAATTTGTCATAAATTGTCATAAATTTTCATAAAATCCTTGCATAGCAATTTGTCATACACATGTCATAATTTTTCTATTCTTGATTTGAATTTCCATTCGAATCACTATCATGCTAATTTGATCCATCTCTCCAATTTGTCTATAAATTGGAGGAATTTCTTCACTCAAATCCCCTGATTCTTGAGCCTAATCAGACTATTGAATTTCTAATCACTTTGTCAAATCACGCTTTGAGTATTCTTGTGTCAATGTCAATCTTTCTTTCACAATTAGGTTTATGCACTTGAAGGTGAGATTTACAACAAAACTATTTGGAGAAGAAAGAAGAACAATGGAGCCGCATGAAGGGAACATCTGGTTTGCATAATCTAGTTTTGAATGTTTTTTATTTCATGTCTCTATTGAATGTGTTTAGGATAGATCATTGCAATTTGCTTTCGTTATTGGGCTATGATTAGTTTTTTATATGTTTGTGATGATTTCCGAATTCCTATGCTACACTTCTAAATAGGACTCCATGCTACTAAACAAATTCAAGAGTCATATGATACTGCAAGATTAAACATAATCTAATATTTCAATCCCCTAATTTGACATAGGATCCCATTCCCAACATGATGAGAATTTCTACAACATGGACCATTTAGTAATACATCATATAATTACAAGAGCATAGATCTACATCATCAAGTCCAAACACATAAGATCTCATGGAGCAAGAACATAGTCTCTTTTTCTACATCCCATCCTAATGCTTAATAATACAAGTTACGTAAGTACATATTCTTATTCCACATTTACAAGTCATTGTGATCCAATATTATCTTTAATACATAGAAATCAGCTCCATAGGACAACCACATATTAAAGAGTCATAGAATCCCACAAATCCACAACTACTCATTTATTTTCATATCCCAAGATAACCAACATTGAAGATTAACATCTTTCAAATCAAGGCATACATGATCGTTAACATATTCACTATCATCCATAAGATATACACAAGACATTGCATTCATATCTCTCAATCTTTTAATTCCTTTCTAATCAAGAATGACATATACAATTGAATATCCATTTACAACAATCTCATTCAATGCATCTCATCCTGAAATCAACTTGCTACAAGCCTATTATACATGTTCTCAAAATATTGATTACATAGTATTCTTTACAATTGCATCCTTCTTGAGTTACATACCATGTGATATCAATTCTAATTACATAGATTATGCTCCAAAATCCATCCACACAAGTGTAAAGTGGAAAATTGGATCCTAGTGACTCCCCACCTAGGAGAGAGAAAGGAAGTCACTAGGATGATTTTCGCTTGGAGGAACTTTACATTCAAAAGAGGGGCTTGAATCCACTAGATCCAAATCTAAGGGAAGCAAGAATGTGAATTCCAAGTGGATTGCAAGGGTTGAAGTGTGATTTACCCTATTTTGTAAATGAGAAAGTTGACTTGTTGACTATGTAGGAAAGAGAGATAAAATGAGTGAAATGAGGAGCTACCAGTTTTGGATCACACTGCAACTTCGGATTTGAGATATTTAGACTAATATAGATCTACCCTAAAATTTGGAGAAAATTCATCGAGACCGTGTTGAAAGTGCACAAAGTCCTCCACAAAATCTGTGAAATGAAAAGGGTTCTTCTACCTTTGTAAATGGACTCTAGATTTGAAAATACAACTGCACACCTGCAACCTACACATAGAAAAGAAGAGAAGAGGGGTTGTGGATAGGGGTTTACCTCAGTCAAACCCTGGTTGAGGAATCAACCTTGAAAGAAAGTAATTGCAAATGCTTGAATGTAAACAATGGACATTAGTACATTTGGGCCTAATTTCCGAAGGACAATTGTCGGTAGTCTGACGACACCACTTCGGACTTTCGACCAATTTAACCATCAAAAATTCATCGTCGATCTTCCTGACAATTCCATTTGTGTCAGAATTCCAACAACATTATGAACTCTTTCGACGACGGCTATATTTTCTCCCTTGGCTAAAAATTTTGATTGATTACGATCGGAATTCTGATGGATGCTATGTTTGCTCCTCGACGATTGGCCAACAAGGAATTGACATCGGATATACAACATCCTTGTCGGATGTTTCTTTAATTGTCAGAATTCTAATGGTATCAGATGTTGTGGGTCAAATGGCTTTGCCATCGGTGCATGAAAGCATTGAACGAGTTCTACTTTCAAAAATTGCATAAAACATTTTTTATTTATTTGATTCAGTGTTATTTGCAAAAAAAGGTTATCAATGATGTTTCCTTTATCCAAGAATTGTCTAGGATCTTTCCATTAGGTAATATGTAACATCCAATGACTAAATCTTTTCTTTACAAATGCTTATTATATTTAATTATCATCTAAGCATTAATTATAATTTATATCTATGCGGAAGCAAAAGATACAAGCTGAAGACTTGTGTGCAAGTAAATTTCATAAAAGAAAGTAAGCAGGCATTATCTTGAATGACATGGAAACAAGATCATCAGCTTCCTAGAAGAGAGAAATTAGAGAAAAGCAGAGGAAAGTGTTAAAGGGTGATAAATAAATAGAGACTATGCAATACAAACAAACAATATCTAGAGTGTGTGATGTGACGTCTCTAATTTATGTCTAGAGGGACTAACTAGTTTTGGAGTTCCTGGGAAACCTATTGGGCTAGGCTTGGAGGAAATCAATGTGTTCATGCAAGGACCACCTTTTCTCTATTATGAGAATGATGCTTTTGCACCGAAGGATATTTGGAAGGAAATATCCAAAAATTTCTATAGTGTGGAGCTAGAGTTGGTGGACTCGAAGTACTTTTCAGCTTCCATAAGACCAAGAGGTTATGTACACAATCTCCAAATAGAAGGGTGATTTCAAGAATTACCTCTCCCCCCCATGACTATTCAAGAAGCACTTTCTCATACAAAGGACTATTGGCCTCCATTGGATCAAAGAAAAAAATTGAAGCATAGACTCTAGACGATGTGGTGGTGTCCTTCATGAAGAACTCTGCATAATAATTGAAGATTCATGAGGGAAACTGCAAGATAGTGAACAAAAATACATTCTTGAAAAGTGGGAAGAATGGATCTTGGATTGGGTGGGGCTAGGTCAGGTGGCTCCTCTAGAGGTTGATGAGATAGAAATCATATTAGGATTTGAAAAAGATCACACTCATGGAACTTCATGTGTGACTGATCGATTATGCTATTTGGGTAATGCATTCCAAATAGATATAGTTGCATACCATTTATCTATCTTGATTAAAGCCTTTTATCTTGATGGCATTAAATTAAAGTTCTTTCTCTATTTTTTGGTAATCTCTAGAGCAGAGGTTGCTTTGCATCGACCTGGGATACATTTAAATTGTGTTGTACCTACTGAAATATGTATCCTAGGTCGATGCAATGCAACCTCTACTCCACCATTACCAGATAGAAGAGAAAGTACTTTAATTTAATGCCATCAGGATAAAATGCTTTCAAGACATATAAATGGTATGCAACTGTATCTATTTGGAATGCAATATTACCCAAACAACGCAATTGATCAGTCGCACATGAAGTTCCACGAGTGTGATCTTTTTCAAATCCTAATATTATTTCTATCTCGTCAGCCTCTATTGGAGCCACCTGACCTGGACCCACCCAAACCAAGTATCCTTTGCACTTTTCAAGAATTTATTTCTTTTCACTATCTTGTAGTTTCCCTCATGAATTTTCAATTATAGTGCAGATTTTTTCACGAAGGACACCACCATATCGTCTACAGTCTATGCAATTCAATTTTTTTCTTTGATCCCATGGAGGTCAATAGTCCTTTGTTCGAGGAAGTGCTTCCCAAATAGTCATGGGGGGTAGAGGTAATGCTTGAAATCACCCTTCTATTGTGAGATTGTGTACATAACCTCTTGATCTTCTGGAAGCCAAAAAGTACTTTGAATCCACTAACTCTAGTTCCACACTATAGAAATTTTTGGATATTGTCTTCCAAATATCCTTTGGTGCAAAAGCATCATTCTCATAATAGAAAAAAGGTGGCCCTTGCATGAACACATTGATTTCCTCCAAGCATGGCCCAATAGGTTTCCCATGAATTCCAAAACTAGTTAGTCCCTCCGGACATAAATTAGAGATGTCACATCACACACTCAAGACATTGTTTGTTTGAATTGCATACTCTCTATGTATTTATCACCCTTTAACACTTTCCTCTTCTTTTCTCCAATTGCTCTCTCCTAGGAAGCTGATGAGCTTGTTTCCATGTCATTCAAGATAATGCCTGCTTGCTTTCTTTTACAAAATTTACTTGCACATGAGTCTTCAACTTGTATCTTCTACTTCCACACAGATATAAATTTTAATTCACACTTAGATGATAATTAAATAAAATAAGAATTTGTAAAGAAAATATTTAGTCATTGGATGTTACATATTATTTGATGGAAAGATCCTAGATCCAATTCTTGCAAAAAGGAAACATCATTGATAAACTTTTTTTCAAATAACATTGAATCAAATAAATTAAAAATGTTTCATGTAATTTTTAAAAGTAGAACTCATGCAATGCTTTCATGCACCGACGACACATCCGTCTGACCCCACAACATTATCCATAATAGAACAAATTACAATAATAGGCTATTATAAAGAATCTATACAAAAATATGAAAGAACATTAAATTACCATTACAAACCCATAAATTATTAAATAGTGAATATATATATAAATTTGTAAATGTCTCCCTACAAACACCACAACCATAACCAAAAGAAAAAAAATTCTTACCCGCAAAAACTAAGTAGCTGGTGAGTTGCAAGTCTACAACATCTCTCAGATGATCAAACTGCTTCTTAATTTTGTTCTTCTGATTAGTCAATGGATTTAGTTGCATGTACAAGTTTTCTATTTGAAGTCTTTTGTTTCCTTCTGCATCATTCTTCATGTCTATATTATTGGATAGTTGTATAATTTGTGATGCTATAATATCTATGTGACCCTTAATATCCTTAGTATATTTAGGCCATTTCCTTTAAAACATGTATGCCATCACTACATCCTTTACACTTTTCTAAAAAAAACATTATGCTTTCTTGTAGTTAGATATGTGTTGTTCCACATCTAATCACCAAAACTTCTAGTCTTTTCTCTTCCACCTTCTTCTCTACATCCTTCAAAACTTTGGCTTCCAATTTGAAAGAATGTTCCTTAAATCCATTAAGCATCAATTGTATTTTCTCTGCACTTGACAAAGACTCATCCAAAAATACTTCTAGATGTCCTTCATGAAGGGCTTTCATTACATCATTAATAAGTTATGATCCCTATATTTGAGACAATAAAATTATTGTGAGTAGAATGGTGAAGTTTATCACCCAAACAAATCATATGTAAGGGAGAGAATCAATTAAGGTCCATCTGATATTAAGACATTGATGCCCACTTTAACATGTCACATCCTAAATTGACAAGACTAGGATGCCTTAGGTGCCCTGGTACTCGTGATTGGGACCCAAAATATGACCCCTCATTTCTACCTCATGTGTGAGAAAAAATTCAAACACTTTATGTATGATTAGGTATAAAAGGAAGCCTACCATGTCATTTGATGGGGTCTACCTACAATTCAAGTGATATCTTAATTATTAAATCAATTCATTTCCAAGTGAACAAGCAATCAAGAATTCATCAAGCATTGAAGGAGAATTCAAGTTAAAGCACAACATTCATGATCAATAGTTTGCATGACATCCTAAAACCTTGTGTGAGGATTCAAGAAAGATTCATCAAGGTATCATGTTCAATTTTAAGCATTTTTAGATTAGATCTATCCTTTCCCTCAAAAGAAAAACCTTATACTTCAAGGTTAATTCACAACCTGAGGTTTGACCTAGGAAAGCCCCCATCAACAAACCTATTTTCGTCATTGTGTGTGTAGGAAATTGATTCAGGAGTTACGTGTGAAGAATTTGGCAAAGTAAATGATGACAATCAAACTCAAATTTTGATGGCATGAAAAGTAGAAGAGTAGGATAGTTCACACTATTGGTATATGCACACTCCAATGAGACATTGTAGGTGATTGAAGGTTTTGTCATTGATGGCAACCTTACAATCCTATGATGTCGACAAGGCATTCCATCGGCACAAGCAAGATCATACTCTACACTGACACTCAGATCACTGGCACCAGCAGTGAAAGGAAGCATACTGGCATAGAGGCCGACAAGATTTTTGTTGTAATATATTTTGTTTATTATTTATAAAATCATTGTAAGCCAACTTGGCAAGTTGTAAAATGACTCTTATATAAGAGAGATCATTGTAGAAAATTTTGTGTAAGTAAGAAGAATGTAATTAGGCGAAATAAGGCAGACCTATTATGCGAGTTATAGGGTAAGGGTTTATGTAAGAAGCAGAGAAGAAACCGGTACTGGATCTGGCATTATAGATGCTACTTTGAAGCAATACAAGACACTAGATTTATATAATCCATTTTGTAAGTCAGTGAGACTTCCTATTTTGCATTTGAGCAATGAGCTCTTGGCAATTGGCCTTCTTGCATGTGCAGGCCCCTCTTGTAGCAGTAATATTCTCTTATTGGCCAATAAGTGAATATTGTGGGTCACAAATCCCACTGTGGTTTTTCCCACATCGGGTTTCCTCGTTAAATCCTTGTGTTATGGTGTGTTTTTCATGTGGTTGTTTTTATCTCTGTTTATTGCATTACTTTCTGTTTATCGATACACTGTATTAATATGCTCTACATGTTTTAAGTTAAGAAAATCTACAAACCAATTAGATACTGATTCATCC
Source organism: Cryptomeria japonica (assembly GCF_030272615.1). NCBI lineage: Eukaryota > Viridiplantae > Streptophyta > Pinopsida > Cupressales > Cupressaceae > Cryptomeria > Cryptomeria japonica. The sequence continues at coordinate 813,855,951 of NC_081411.1, forward strand.
CCCCCTCTTAGTATCTGTGGGAATCCTAACAATTGGTATCAGAGCCTGGTCCTCTATTTTCAGAAGCCTAATAGCTTGAGGCAAATCTTGACACCGATAGAGATGGAAAACTTGATGAAGCAACTTGAAGGAGCTCTCTCAGACTATGATGTAGAGAAATTGAAAATTATCAAACTTGAAGATGATCTAAAGGCTGCTCAGGATGTTATTCAAGCACTTCAAGAAAATATTACTATTTCAAGAAACAAGAGAAGAGAACTTTGTGAAAAGATGCAAAATAAGAATGATGAAAAATAATCTCTTAATGATATGATAAACAAGCTGAAACAAGAGAACATGACAACAAAGAATGAGATGCAAGATATGACTATGAGATTTTGTAAAGAAATTGAAGATAGAAAGAAGAATGAAGAAGATTTGACTAGAAGACTAAGTGATGTTGCAAATGAAAACACAAGACTCAGCTATGAAAATGATTTGTTGAAGATAGATCTGATGCACACACAGAATGACTCAAGTGAACTGATGAGGCAGAAAGAAGTCTTAGAAAGAGAACTAGATACTGCAAATCAACATAAAGAGAAATTCAAGAAAAGCTTAGAAGAACTTGGTAACTTGCTGAAAAATCAAAAACCTAAAGGTGACACTTGTGGAATTGGCTTTGAAGTTGGTGAAAGCTCCAGTACTACAAACACACAGGATCATAGCAAACCGATAAGACAACCTACTGCTTACAAATTAAATGGAAAATTCTTTAATTGTAATAAGTATGGGCATAGAGCAAATCAATGTAGATCTAGAAATTATCAGAATATCAACACCTCCACCGGTCAATGTTCAAAATGCAACAAAGTTGGTCATAACTCTAAGAATTGCAGAATGAATGTGAGATGTTATGTTTGTGGAAGATTTGGACACTTATATAATCAATGTAGAACACAAACTAGCATAGGTTATGGAGAGGCTATTCAGAAAAATAATGTGACTTGTTATGCTTGTAACAAGATTGGACATAATGCAAAATTCTGCAGAAGTAAAGGATCACCGACAGACAACAAAGGTTCTAGTTTGAAAGGTACAGAAAAGGTTGAAGAATTTAAGTAGGAATTCTCAAAACAATGGACTAGGAAATCAGAACTGAATGTGGATAGGAATAATCCTCCACCGGTAGAACCAATCAACACTCCACCGGCAGAACAGAGTAGCACTCCACTAGCAGGAAGATCTTCATCAAATTGAAGAAATTTCTTTGAGGGTTTGGCAATCAATGAGACATATGCTATTATTCCCTTAGTTGATGGTAAGAAGTTGAATTTACTTCTATATTGGCAGACAAAGTTAAGTGATTACTTAACCGACATGCATTAAATGTGGTAGTTGGCAAATTGACATTATAAATTAATGTTTTTGGCTCCATTTTACTTCACCAAGCATTGAAACATTTGAAGAGAATGAAATTTCTAGAGCTAAGGCATTTCGAGCAAAGAGGCAAAGCACTTCAGCAATCAATCCTTCATGAGGCAGAAAAAGGTATTTATAATCATGGCATCCTCCTCTGCACCTGAATTCATAGAAAATCCTACTACAGTCGAGGTAATCAAATGCCCTAGGCCTATATTTTAGCTAGTTCCCGAGATAGCTAAAAGGCATGACAATGTAGGTCCTTTTTCCCAAATTCCCAAAGGAGTTGTTTATGCAGAAGACCCTAGAATTTATATCCATTGCCATATAGAAGAATTAGGAGATGAAGAAATCGAGAACATGTACAAATCTGTTATCTGTGATGATTCCGGTAAAGTAAAACTTGAACACAAAATTGTTGAAACCCTAGGATTCACTAAGATCCTCTGCATTCTAGACTTTCCTAAGGAAGTAATTAGGAGATTATTGAGTAGGGTACATGGTGAATTTTTTTGGCTAGATTCAATTCATAAAATTACCGAGGAAGCTGTAAAAGCTGTAACAGGGTTACCTTCCACTGGTAATAGACCAGACAAGACAAAGGTGGTCTCAAATGACCTGGTAATGAACCTAACTGGTGCAACATCTGATAGATGGTCTTTAAGGGTTAATGATGTAACCTACATAAATGTGAGATTTGTTAGCATGATTTTAGGATACAAAGAAACACATGCAAACAGACTTAACTTAGTTTCCAATTTATGCATAAAAAGTGCACATGATATGGTTAAGGATAATGTAAAAATTGATGTATGTGAATGGTTAAAAGATGAATTGATTAACAATTTAGGGAAGATCAAGAAGGATAAGAAAGGGACTTTTAGATTTGGTAACTTACTTGTATGCTTAATGATACACATAACCAAACAGGTGCCTAGTATAGGTATCAAGAACCTTGGATTTGACATACTAGTAGGGAAACAGTTATTAGACTTGCTCAACAACATGGGTGAAAACAAGGAAAAGAATATCAATGAGTATTTTCAAGAACTAAAGGCCAAAATGAACAAAAGAGTCAGACTGTCATAGAAAATTGTTAACAAATACAAAGATGATATATGTTTTGTGATTAAAAAGGATGAGATTTGGATGGAAGCAGTTATCCCAAGAACAATTTGGGTTACTGAAATGGGCTATGAGACTAATGACCACATCATTGAAACATATGCAAAAGCTCTTCTGGAAGCACCAAATGAACCTAAGGAAGAAGTATTTGGTAGTTCTAAGACCATTGAAAGCCAAATTCAATCTAAGAAGAGAGTAAAACAAGTAGAAGCAACTGTGAGAAGAGGTTCAAGGTAGGCTAAGGCTATAAAAGAAGATGTACTGAAACAAACCGGTATCATTGAAGATGAGTTACAGGCACAACAACCAGAAACTCACATATCACCGGTAGCAACTTCTTCAGAGAGTGACAAGCTAGCTGAATTTAAAAGAGTTGTAAGGAAAAGACAACCTTCACTAGTATCCACACCCTCGCCTAGAAGAACTAAACAAAAACAATAGGTAGTGAGGTCTCCAGTAAAGAAGACAACCCCAAAGAAAAAGCTAACACCTAAGAAGAAAAGGACTCAATAGAATATTTCTCCGATTGATAGACTATTGGATGAAATCAAAGAAGAAGGAAATCTCAAGAACATAGAAAAATTATATGATACACTATCAGCAGATGAGAAAGAGCAAGTTGAAAACAGTGTCATTTTACACCTAGATATCTATAAGAAGTTTTTGATGCAAGTTGTAGATGAACTACCAGATGAATTATTCAAGAGGCTGGAAGTAAGAAGACAATCTATTGTAGAACTTGACAAGAAAATCAAAATTGAAAAATTACTTGTTGTCTACCCAGTCAACTCTCCAAAAGAAATAGATGATCTAATTGTAAAGGCTAACTGGTCAGTATTCTCTACTGCACACCGGCATATTGCACTAATGGTAGGAAGAGTAAATGAGGTAATAAAAGAAACAAAAAATGGATGGGATATATTCCTTATGGAGAAGGAAAAGAAAGAAGAGTACAGGAACCCCAAGCCTATCAAAGTCTATCAAAAGGACAAAGATAAGGGTAAAGGAAAGGTTGGTGGACCTCCTAGTATCAAAATAAAAGATAACTTATCCCCACCACCTCTGATTACTCCATCAATAACAACAACATAAGACCAACTGGAAGATGATAGTATGGATGTATCACAAGAGGATATTAATCCTAATTCAGAGATACTATACATAGTTGATGTTGATACTCAAAAGGTCAACATTGTGGTAGATAAAGACACAACCGACAAGACTGACATGGCTAGTGAGCCACAAACAACTGACAACATTGATAACATTGAAGGAAACGTGGAAGATGATAGCATAGAGAAACAGAAAGAGACTCAAACAGAGAGACAAGCAAAGCAATAGGCTCTGAAATAGGAACAGGTTCATGTGGAAATAGTGCCACTGGCAATAGGAGAGAAACAAAAACCCTTTCTTAAGGAAATGGAAACACAAACTGATCTACAAGAGGTCACTACAAGCATGGTTACTTCCTCCACCAACGGAATTCAGAATGTTGGTTCCTTCTCAACAGGTTACAAATCAACCAATGTAACTGAAGTTCTTTTAGATTCTTTGAATAAAATAAATGATTGTAGTTCACAAGCTTATAAAGCTATAGATGACACAATCCCAATTTTGAAGATGATAGCTCCAAAATGCAACATAGATAATAAGGATTCTTTGAGTCAACTTGACACTTTGTCGAAGTATATTATTGACAACATAGTGACAGTTGAACAAATAAAGGAAGAGGCATTCAAAGACAGGTTGGAGATTGAAAAACAAAAATTCTTTGAGTATCAAATAAAGAAGTGTACTAGGGAATTTGACACACTTCTACCGGAACTATGCAACTCATTGAAGGAATTTAAAACTCTGTACAAAGATACTTGCAAGACAAACTTTTTAACAGTTGACATAGATAAGAAAATGAGCAAGGTACAAGAAGAAATAAATAAACTTGCTAACAATTTTGTTAATTCACCTAATACATTATCAGTTTTTGAGCAAAAGATAACTAGTTTTGAGGAAGAATTACTGAAGCTAGAAAGAGAAAAGGAGAGAATAATAAACAAGGCTAAAAATTTGAGACTAAGACTAAGTCTAAGACTGGACTATCTAGCATCCTTGAGGAAGGAAATATTTGAGGTATTAGTACAAGGACAAAAAACACCGGTAGAGCATATGCAACACCTCACCGGTACAGTTCAAAGAGCAGAGGCAACAATAAAAGATAGTAAGAAGTTTATGGAAAGCGTAAATTTGGTTTTGGTGGATCTTATTCAAATTGTAACCACCCAGTTACAAGGTTGAGACAGAAAAACTACAACTCTATTGACACCTTGACAACCTTTGTCATTGATGCCAAAGGGGGAGTAGTAGTATAAGAAATAATCTGCAAAAGACTTATCTGCTCAGGGGGAGCTCATATATTTTTGGTACACATTTTTGGAAACAATTTTTGGATTACAAGTTTTGGATACACTTTTGAAATTTTCTCATGAGTGTTGCCATCAATGCCAAAGGGGGAGATTCTTGGCATATGCACACTCCAATGAGACATTGTAGGTGATTGAAGGTTTTATAATTGATGGCAACCTTACAATCCTATGACACTAGCAAGGCATTCCACTAGCACTAGCAAGATCAGACTCTACACCGGCACTCAGATCACTGACACCGGAAGTGAAAGGAAGCATACTGACACAGAGGCCGACAGGATTTTTGTTATAATATATTTTATTTATTATTTGTAAAATCATTGTAAGCCGACTTGGCAAGTTGTAAAATGACTCTTATATAAGAGAGATCATTGTAGAAAATTTTGTGTAAGTAAGAAGAATGTAATTAGGTGAAATAAGGCAGACCTATTATGTGAGTTATAGGTTAAGGGTCTAGGTAAGAAGCAGAGCAGAAACTAGTACTAGATCTGGCATTATAGATGCTACTTTGAAGCAGTACAAGACACTAGATTTATATAATCCATTTTGTAAGTCAGTGAGACTTCCTATTTTGTATTTGAGCAGTGAGCTCTAGGAAAATGGCCTTCCTGCATGTGCAGGCCCCTCTTGTAGCAGTAATATTCTCTAATTGGCCAATAAGTGAATATTGTAGGTCACAAATCCCACCGAGGTTTTTCCCACACCGGGTTTCCTCGTTAAATCCTTGTGTTATGGTGTGTTTTTCATGTGGTTGTTTTTATCTCTGTTTATTGCATTACTTTCTGTTTACCACTACACTATATTAATATGCTCTACATGTTTTAAGTTATGAAAATCTACAAACTGGTTAGATACTGATTCACCCCCCCCTCTCAGTATATGTGGGAATCCTAACACACACCTCATAGTCCCAAGAATTTTTGACAACCTTTTGATAGTAGATTTTGTGTACCATCCTAATCCAAAAAGAATTCATTTTGTCTACATCCGACAGGTGGAGGATCTAGTCGATCCGCACCTCCTAGTCCCAACAATTCTACTTGAACACTCTGTCACAAGAGAAGAGATATAACTTCTAGGTCTACTAAGGAGATGCTTACTATTAGTCATATGATAAGAGAAAAGAGAAGAAATGTGAATACTACTAGCTAACAAGTTGTGTAATGTTGGGTGATTCATGCTACATCATGGATTTCATTGGCTAGCAAGTTGTGTTATGCTAGGTGATCCATGATAGAGAATATTAACAAACAAAACCATTTGGACGCAAGGTAATCCAAAAAATCTACTACAAAATGGTTTTTATAGTGACACAAAACACAAACAACAATAATAACCAACACTTGCAAAGGTGTAAACAACAACAATGGTCACACTATCATTAATCCATGCTATTCCAAGTAACAAATCTCAAAAAAATAATAACCATGCCCTAGGGGGCACTATGTAACACAACACTTCTAGTTTGAGGATATAACATAAATGAATTAACATGAGAAAAAAGGAGAGCTCATATGCATCCCCTTAAGATGTCAACATACCTCTAGGCTGATATCTTAAGGTAGATAACGATCAAGGATAAGCACCTTCAACACCAAGAAGATACCCTTAATAAACATGCATGCATTCCAAGATAGGAAGAAAAATCCTTGTACATGCCTCATTGCTATAAGAAATGAAGAGATAGTTGTAAAAGATATATTTTTCAACAAGTGTAAAGGGATCATTTTAAAGAGGGAGGAAGAGATCTTTTCCTAAATATGTCAACCTCCAAAAATAGAGGAGATATTTAATAAAGATATCATCTTTTAAATTAAGAAATGGGAAAGAGATTAAGAATACAAACCTTCCATATTGCACACTTCAAGGTATATTCAAACCTTTTTGACCTAGGAAAGCCCCCATCAACAAACCTATTTTCGTCATTTTGTGTGTAGGAAAATGATTTAGGAGTTACGTGTGAAGAATTTGCGAAAGTATATGATGACTATCAAACTCAAATTTTGATGGCATGAAAAGTAGAAGAGTAGGCCAGTTCACACCTCATAGTCCCAAGAATTTTTGACAACCTTTTGATAGTAGATTTTGTGTACCATCCTAATCCAAAAAGCATTCATTTTGTCTACATCCTATAGTCATTGCTAAAATTAGTTTAAAGTGTATTCATTTAGGGACCTTTCATAAAATATTCTCAACTTACACATCATAAAAGGATCTTAAAATATTCATTGTTTATAATGATAAGAATTTGGTTGTTCCATACACCTTCCTTTACTATTTTAAAAATATCATTGACCAAAATATTGTGCAGTAGTAGTATGGAGTGCATTTCATCTATTTTATGCCCAAAGATTTCATCATACCACTTTCTTTTCAGAGGCACCCAAAATTTGATGTGTAGTTACTTCCAAAATCTATAAAATAACCCTACTTCTTGGTGTTAGAATCGGTTCTAAGATTTTATAACAAGGGTTTCTATATTTTAAATGTCTATATTAAAATATCCATAACACCGCCAACATTCAATTGTTGTGCTAGTATATAAGAAATATATGCATATCAAACCTTGTTCCTAAAATCTTTATTTTTTGAAATCATGGAAATATTACATAATTTAAATTAAGGCAACCAAAAGAATGCAGAGAGATAAAAAAAATCTATAGAGAAACTATTTTACATACCTCAAATACAAAATTGTAGGGTGGAAGAATAAAAAATTAAAGGTAGTCATTATGATGATTTATTTGAGGTCATTATGATGATTTATTTTAAGGATCATAAGTTAAAGGTAGTCACTAACATATAAAGAGTGAATAAAGGTCATTATGATGATTTATTTCAAGGTTCATAAGTTAAAGGTAGTCACTAACATATAAAGAGTGAATAAATTGAAGAGCCCGATGAATTGCCAACATAGCATGAGGATGTATGGTGTTAACAATAGAAAAATGATATTATGATGGTGGCGAAACTACAAAAAGTTTTGATCATATTTTTATTGAGCATGAAAGAAACCACCTTGAGCTCATGAATGATAGGCATCATGTTGTAGAGTATCAACCCTTGTTGAACAAGGGTGTCACATTTTTTAGGCTCGATCAGTGCAAGGAGATATTTTGTGTACATGAAGTGGTCTCAATTAGCCATTTTGTGTATAAGTAGAGAGGAGAGGTCGATGTATTTGTTTATTTGCCTAGAAAACAATGAAATAGGTCCTAATCATGGAACACACACGTCCAAGCAAGGAGATAATTTGGATTGAGGACAATTCTATGCAAGAAAGGATATCAAGTTATAAAAGATAAAAATCAACAAAGGTAAAGTGGATCCTTAAAAAAGAGGAACAATTGATAGCTATTATTCTTGCTCCACAATGTAGAGACAAGAATAACTAGGCTATTATGTTGCCTCCAAAGTATGATTGCACATGAAATCATAGTACCATGAATGACAATGAGCCCCTAATAGGTAATTAAGCTACCAATGTCATATACCAAGATAAAAACATAATAGGTTATAAATGTCATTTACAAGGGATATGATGAGTGTATAGCTCATTGCCACCTATTATTTAAATGTTACTATAACTACAATAAGTTGTTGAATTTTAATCTCCAAATCATGACATTCATTAGTGGAATAGTTGATGATGCTTGAAAAAAGGATTGTCCTAATTTTGTTTTAATGGTTTTTTCTTCAATTTTTCAAGGGGAGAGTAATAAAGTTGGCTTTAAGAAACTCATACAAAATTATCTCTTGTTGTGATTAAAAGTTTTTGGAAAAGTCATAGATATATTAGACAATGGGGGAGGGGATGTCAACAAAGGAGGATAGAAACCTAAACCTTCTTCAGAAAAATGTAATGTATATTTCTCATGAACCTCCACACTTCATTGCACACATCCTAAATCATGTCCATTGCATCCATGTGTATAATTAAATGTGGTATTTAAATCATGTCTAGAGGAGTGTGTTCATTCATATTTTCAAAGTTTAAAGATCCTCAACCATCATCAAGACATGTGTTGGAAGAAGAGGTTGGAATAGATTTAGAAGAAGCTTGAATAATTGACACATACAACTCCCGTGAGACTTCATATTTGGATAGAGGGACCTTATATCAAATTAAGTAAGGCATGAGAGTGATATATGTATTAGTGTAATTATTATACTTTTTGAATATTTATCCTTAGTATAATATTGGAAATAGTATCTTATACTAATTAGGGAGTAATAATTAGGATATTATTTTCCTATTTTTAGTTGTTGATCTCATTATTTAAGACACAAATGATTTTCATCATTTCTTTTCTTTATGTGGAATATATATCTAATGTAATTATTTATATTTTTAATAAGAAAATAAATTTATTGTAGTAATCATGTGGTTTTTTAATTTTATCTCTTGTCTAAGAGAAAGTATTGAAGATCATAACTCTAACATGGATTTATTTTGGATGAGTAATGTTGGTCTTTACATCACCAAACTTGGGCATAGCTTAATCAGGTTTTTCAGACCTCTTCTTTCATTATAATTTTGAGATATATGCTTTAGTTAGTGACTGTCTAATATCTTCAAAAAATAAGTAGCATATCTCTTGCTAGTTAGCCTATGTAAAGATCCTATGATTGTATTGGAACTGGTTTATAATAAGATTTGAATGGGCTTGTAGCTGTAATATGTTTTCAGAGGTTGCATGACATGTTTGACGAAATGTCAATAATATAGTGAAGTCTGATTTTGATACATTATTGTGACAATCCATGTAATTTTACATTAGCTTCCTATAACATGTATTTATGACTATCAATGAGGCATTTATTTGATTTAGATATGAAATAAGACGAATTTAAGGTTGCATCATCATATGCCCATTTTTTGAGGACTCTTACAGATTTGACAACGAATATTCCTTGTTTTTCAGTCATCATTGGACAAGGGATATTACACAATCATACTAAATAGATTTCAAACCCCATAATTCGTATAGAGAACAACAAATTTGGACTCAAGAGCTTCTAGAGTAATTTTAGAGGTTAATGAATCTATGAACAATAGTTTAAACATGAATAGTGTTTATTTACACTATGAATATTATTTGATGTTGTGATTAATGTCTTAGGCATGGACAATGTTTTAGGTGTGAATAATGTTTTCAAGTATGAATAGGTTTTTTTGGTAATGAAGAGATTTTCTAGGGGCTATGAATAATGGTTTAAGCCTTGTGTAGTTTTTTCAGACTTTTTTTGCTTTCCTAAAGGAATAGTTTCATGAAAATAGACATCAGTTGGGGATATGATATCCAAATTTTAAAAAATAAATAGCCATTGGAATGTTTATTCTATGATATGAAACATCTTTAAAACATGTACCTTGGCAATTGCAACTACAACATGTAACAAAATTCCTCTATTGTTTATCCTATGATAGATGTTTATACCTTGTTCAAAAACTTTCAATTTTTGTGAGGCAGTATGTCAAACAGTCAGCGTACCATTTCAAATTTCCCATTTTTGAATAGGCTGGGGGATGTTGACAGAGCTTTACACCTGCGCCTAGGCCAACAGAGAATCAGAAACATCACTATTTTTAGGTGCAAAATAGATGGGTGATCGATACTAATGAATGAATTAAAGAAAAGGAATGAAGCCTATTGGTCTTTAGTCGAACACAATGATCACTGGGATTGCACAAAATAGACCTTTTAAAATGATTTAGAAACTTCCAATACTCTAAAGACATGAACAAGGAATTCAAACTACTAAAATTCCTCACAAAAATGGCATCTGATGGAATGCACGATATGCAAAAAGTAGATTTGTTGAATTTTTTTTTGAAACCTTAAGGAAAATACACATGGTAGGCATAGAACCAAAATCTATAACCATTTCCAACACCCTCTTCATACACATTTGAGATTGGAACCTTGGAATAGGGTCTGGGCATCAATCAAAACATTAAGGGAGATTTTCAGATGTTGTAGTTGTGAATACCTTGGTAGATATGTCTGCAAAATGTGGGAGCATAAAACAAAACATATGAAATGTTTTTTGAAAAAAAAATTTCCCCAAAAAGGATGTCGAATCATACAATATATGATTCATGCCTGAGAGCATGCCCTATTCCATGAGCTAACATTGCTCCCATTTTCGCATAGGCTAGAGGATGTTGATAGAGCTTTACACCTACCCTATTCCATGAGCCGACATTGCTCCCATTTTTGCAAACCCTATTCCATGAGCCGAGAATGCTTGGAGCTGGCATTAATTGGTCAAGATGGTTCATGGTTCATGCTTACTCTGGGTGGGAGTACGTTGCTGGGGTGACAACGTGAGAATGGGAAGAGGCCATGAAAATGATTTTAAATGTCATGATGTAAGTGTAAAGTTGATCCTTGGAGGAGAAGAGATATTTGTTCAAAAGACATCTATATCGTCCAAGAGGAGTTGTCTTAGACAAATATAACATCTTCTAGGATGAAGCGCAAAAGAGAACAAGAATTCAATCCTTCCTCTCGTTGCTAGGTGAAAGGGATTCTTGATGAAGGATGAATCATCTTTAATCTGATGGGGATGGTTGAATTTATTATAGATGTACATAACCAAGTGTGAAAGAGGTTGTAGTCAAGGAATTACACCTCTTGTATAGGAGAGAACCCTTGAGAAAACAACAACATTTTCACACAAGGAATGACATCAAGTAATAAAACTCACACCATCCATAAGATAGGAAAGAGTGGATCCTTAGAGATAGAGAGAGAGTGGGATCATTGACCCCCAAGCTAAGGGACAATGAGAAGAGCTTACACAATCTTCTAGAGAGAGATTAAACATAAGTGAATGCACAATGTACTTTCATGAATGCATGGAAGGAAATACATTAGTATATGTAAAATACATGTCTCAAGAAGTGTTAATCTTTGAAACGAAGAGAGAAAAAGCATCACATATTACCCAAGGGGGATTAATCATAAAAACATACCATTGTAAGAAATGATAATAGCACATGAAAAATGCTCCCCCTAAAGGAAACAGTGATACATGAGATAAAAAGAAAGAAAGAGAAAGGAGTGAAAATCCTTGCCCCCCAAGTGAGGAAGACAAAGAGAAACATTACACATCTTCTAATGGCAAGTATTGGAAAGTCATATGCCTTCCCAGTGGAACAAATCCTCACAAGGAAAGGGATACATACTTCTCAAGAGAGCATTACATACCAAGGGGCATATCCTACTTGTGAATAATCGAGACCATAGAAGAGGTAAGGTTTTCAGGAGATTGAAGGAAAGAGAAGAAGTGCACTACCCATTCAAGAAATTGCTCTTCAGCAAAGATGAAAACCCAAGAACAATTGTATGCTCACATAGGAATAATTCTTATGCAAGAAAAGAGATCTAATAATGTATAATGCACCAAGATGGAGATGAATATAGAAAAAATGAAGAGAAATTAATTTCATGTTGCTGCCCCAAAGTATGTAAAGTTGAAACAACAGCACCACAAATGATAAAAAGGCCCCAACTAAGTTGACTATTTATGTGATAAGGGTGAGGAGCAACATGAAGAGAGAAGAAGAGCTAAGGCACTATTTTTATGTCAAGGAAGACAACTAGATCTATTGTAAGAGAAATTCGTGCAAGATCATATTGCTTTTGAACAAATTTCTTAAATGCATAACATTTCCCAAGAGAATGTGACTATAAATCATGAAAAAGGCAATATAAAATTCCTTCCACTTTCTTAAGATTTTTGTTTTCATTTTGAGGAGGGAAGGAAATGCTCTTATCATACTTCAATCTCCAATAGATTCTTGCAGCCAATTGTTCAAGGTGATAAATAAGGTCTTGACATAGAGAAGGTTTGTTAGAAGAGGAATATTTGTTATCCACAACTCTAATTTTGCCACTCTCTATGTCATCTTGATTAGATTTTTGAAAATTAGGGCAATCATCAGCATTATGGTCATGGGTTTGATGAAAATAACAAAAAGGATGTTTTGAAGAAGATGCATTCTTGTGGGGTCTTTTGATTTGTTGTCTTTGAAGATAATTTTAAAAATTTTGGAGCCTAAGGAATTCATCCATAGAAAGAGGAGCATCATTTCCTAGGCCTTTTGTAGTAGTTTATGTATGAGGGTTTATAAGGACACAAATTCCCTGCTCAAATTTCCCAATTCTTTGTCCCTTAAAACCTTGTTTTGTTATTATATGAAAGCCATGATTATAAGAATGTTGCAATTGACTAGATGGAGAAATATGATCATGAATTTCTTTGAAATCTGATGTGTAAGGGGGAAGAAAAGGATTTGTAGATGAAGAATGAGTAATAAGTATCACGTGAAATGACAATCTCCTTTCCTTTATCAAGCTTATCCTTTGTGGTGGATTGGGGATGAACATATTCATCATCTAGAAGCTCATTTTTAGTTATTTCTATGCGAGGAGAAAGATCATGAATAAAATGAATGACATCATCCTCCCTACATATAATTTGATTTTTAAGATAGGTCTTAGGAGAATAAGGAGGATCTAAAGATGTAAGAATGTTAATGTTTTGATTTTTCCCCCCTTGCTCAAGGGTATGTGTAGAAGAAGATAATATAAAACCATGTCCAAGCACATAAGAATCCAATGAAGATCATCCCAATGAAAGAAGGCATCAAACCACCCAACCATGTGGAACCAAATAGGAACCACCCCCCATGCTAAGAGATGACATAAGGTCCAAACTCACACTCGAAACCTAGGATGCCACCTAACAACCAAAGGATACAACATGACATCACTAGAATCCAACATATATACAACATCCAATCACATCACAAGGATAAATCGAAGAAACCAACCTCCAAAGGCATAATCAACAAATGAAGGCATATGGATAATGGACACATGTAGGAAAGAGTGTCACCGCATGCTACCCTCACCATAGAAGGGGCCAAGCCTCACCCTGATAGACATGTGGAACCTTCTCCACCTTGGATCCATTCAAGGGAGATAGGTTTACTGATCCAATTATCTTCCCAATCTTATCCCGAGCAAAGCTCTAGGGCTATGAGGATGCATCCATCATGGTGATCCTACATGCCAAAATCTATAGGATTCATCAAATTCCACATGCCATATAATATGTCTAGCATCATCAATCATATAAATCACCAAACATCATGAGTCATATCAAATAACATAAATCCACATAGAGTAACTAGCACCAACCATACCATCTAACATGACAATAGAGTCATAAGTAACCATCTAAGCATCAACCATATGTTTAAATAAGTATATCAATGCATAAATCAAAATGTAAGTATAGGAGGGGGACTAGAATTATGTTGAGTTCTAAGGTATATTGCTCAAAGATGATATAAGAATCAAGTTATATTGTCATTGTTCTTATCATTGCATTCTACAATTGTAGAGTGTTTTGGCTTGTGATTTGGGAATCAAGTCAGGCTATACAAGTGGATAAATTTATCCAAGTTTCAGAAGCTCTTCGGTGGTTAGAAAGATAGAAGTGATATAATGCACACTATTTTAGTTTTTTAACTATGAAAGAAGTTTTGTTACATGCACCTAAATAAGGAAAATTTTCTATCTAAAAGAAGTATGTGAAGGAAAAATGGGACTAGATAAATTCACGATATTAAACACATATTTTTTTCTTACACCTAGTGTAACACATTTGATTGAGGAATGAGCCAGCTACATGTTTCATGATGGTCAATTAACTTTTTTATCATTGGCCAACTTATGGACAATGCAAATTGCTTCTAGGCTAACATGTATATGTAAATAATGAATTGTAAGATATATATATTGTCGATAAATTTTAATCCAATGTGAGTTGATGTTTATGCAATGAGGTAAAGAAGGTGGTGAATGAATATATGCTAATAATATAGATATTAAGTTTCCACAATCCATGTGATTGCAATCGGTTACTTCTAGATTAGATTGCGTGTAATTTTTTGCAATGGTGTTTTGGATCACACTCTATGATCCACCATCGGGATGATAATAGTTAGAGAGCATGAAAACATGAAAAACGATGTGTTAGCTAAGATGCAATATCTTGTACATGCCATGAATATTTTAAAACATATTAGATCAGTCAGCTAATGTAGATGGAGACTGAAAGGTCCACATGACAATCATCTTGTTATGCCTATATATTATTTATAATTGAGGTTAGAGCCTCATAATATATTGAACTTTGATGGGAAGTGGTCTGACAAGGTGACCTCGGGAAGAGGCATAATGGATAAATCATGACAAGAGGAAAATGAAAGAAAAGATTGTTTCATTATCATGGTACGATCAATCCATTTAAGAAGTCTATTATTTATTGCTTGGAAATTACTCCATGTATGCCAAATAGTCTGAGAGTGATGGCAATATGAGTTAGGGTCATAAAGGCCCAATTTATTGTGCATGTAAAACCATGCCTCCCACTCACCAACTATCTAGTAAAAAGGAAAAATCCTATCTTTATCATAAGCCACCTCAACCATGTCAAAGTAGCCACACAAAACCCAAGTGGTTGATGTATTAAATTAACAATCCACTGTTAGAGAGTAGATATCTGAACAAAATCATTGGGAGAATATCCTAAAATAATGTAATGCCCCTCCTATTTCTCTTTTGTGTTCTTACTTCTCAATGATGATTCAACTATGAGCTTGTGATTATGTCATTTTCTCTTGGATGTAAAACTTTATGTGGTGCTTTGATATTAATTTGGATGTTGCATTTTATTTCAATATAAGGCCTTGAATGCCTAACTTATGCCTTGATTGGATATATGTTATGTGTTTGCATTGGAATAGTGATTTTTTAGATTATTTCATGATGATCATGATTGTGCTATTGCATTGGGATGTGTGCTTACTTATGTGTATGGTTGTGAGGACCATTGCTCTATTTGTTTTTGCTTATCTAATTTGAGTTTTAGATTCATTGGGAGTTTTTACTATATTTATGATGTTGATGTGATAAAAATTTGGATGGAAACAAGTGATGTTAATCTAGTTTGGTGATTTAAAAGTAGTAAATCATATTTTATGCTATTGTATTTCTTCTAAGATATTAAATGCTTAGCTATATATTTGTTTGATGATGCTATATTTATTTGATTATATAACATGTTACTAACAATTTTTTTATGTGACCACAATCAGGGAATGTTAATGATGCTTTCAATTATATTTGATGCAGGAGCATCCTCGGTTCTTGGCAATCTTGCATCAACCAAAAATATTTTTTTTCTGTTTGTTTTTTGTTTTGCAGTTTCAGCAAGTCATTCTGTATTTTCTTGCATTGGCTCACTGGGTCTTGTGGAGTTGGATTGTTATTGAGGACATGATCATATTCCTTATTCCTAAACCATAGAGCATTTGGATAATTTTCTAGCAAATTATCGATTGTAGATTCCGAGACAGTTTTCTGGCACTGGAACCATTTGGACCTATTTGCATTGGTGAATTTATAGGATCTGTTCCATAGCTTGTGGAGCCCTCTGCAATGATTCCAATGTTCCTTAGCATGTGGCTGACCTTCCCTTTGATCCGCACTTCATCCTTTGGATTTTTTGGAGAAATCTCTTTGGCAGAGGCCGACCTAATGGTTTTACATGTTTGATCTTGTTCTTTGGTATTTGATCCCTTTTTGGACTGACTGGATCCCCATGGATCATATAAATCATTGTAACTGAGCATTAGAAGTCAAGTAAGAAAGTAAGGAGAGATCAAATAGAATATAGTAGATAGACCTTAGGTTTGGAGGTCCGAGAGTGACCTGTTATGTAATTAAGTATGTTTGTAGCAGGCTAGTGAGCTGAATCTTGTAACCTGAATGTTATCGGTTATTTGTAATCAATTTTAATGATCTAGTATATTTGGTTTTGCATTGCCTCCATCATGGCCTCTTATTTCCATTGTGTTTACTCTTGCTTCCTGGTCCAGATTGATCTCTTTGAGGTCCCTCCTAACTAGTGACTACAACAAGTGGTATTAGAGTGAAATTTCATTCTGGAGATTGTGTTGTCCTAAGAATTTTCTAGTAGGGTGGTGGACTGTGGATCTGACCTGCAGCTATAGAGGACTAGCGTGAAGATGGTGCAAATAGGAAATAAAAATGGTGGAGCGCATGGGAATACAGACCCTGCCGCGATGTAAATATTGTGAGGAATTGTAGCCGGTTGGAAGCCATTGAGACAACCTAAAGAAGAGGCTGACATATTGAAGATGTGAGTGAAGATGAGGAAGAAGAGGCCCCAATAGAACAAGTAGAAAATCCATTGGTGATCGATCCAGATGAGGAAAGGTTAGTGAGGATTTTGAGTAGGGCGAATACTAAACCACATTTTACCCCACTAGAGTATGATGGAAAGTTGGAATTGAATGAATTGGTAGATTGGATCTCAGAGATGGAGAAGTATTTTGATTTTGAGCACACCACAGAGGAAAGAAAAGTGAAGTATGCCTGTACCCGATTGAAAGGCCATGCATCTCTTTGGTGGGAGAATTTGTAGGTTGATAGACAGAGAAGAGGTAAAGAGAAGATCAAATCATGGAATGGATGGTTGCTAAGTTAAAATTGAAGTTTATGCTAGTTGATTATCAAGTAAACATGTTTCAGAAGTTGCAGGCTTGAAGCAGGAATCTAGTGTGAAGGAGTACACTGAACCATTCTACAAGTTGAATATCAAATCCAGACATGTTCATGATGAGGTCAAAAATTTGCAAGATATTTGAATGGACTACGAATGTCTATACAAGATGAACTCAGTTTGATCAAGTTGTAGAGTGTTAAAGAAGCATACCAATATGCCTTGAAAGAAGAAGAGAAGATGGACAAAAGACATGAGTAGAGACATAGAGATAGAGATGGAAGGTGCTAGCATTGAGTTGTCATTGATGTCAATCGGTATTGTAGGCTACCAGTATGAAGAAGACTAAACCGACATAAGGAAGATTAACATGAAGGCTTGTCAACTAGTATGGTGGAAGACAAGTAGTTATTGTGACTTTAAGTGACTTCATTGGTATGAGGTGAGATGCATATGTGTGTTAGAATGTTCAGTGATAACTAGTAGAGCATAAACCGGTTTGAAGGATAACTTCCTATTTGTGATGAAGAGGCAAGAAGATGTGCTACTGGTGTAGTGTCCACTACTGGTTAGCAGAAAGAGAAGGTCTCACTGGTAAGAGCTTGTGCCGGTATGAGTTTGTTGAATGTTCAAGTGTAAATTGACCTTGTGTTGGTGAGCTAAGTGTATGATGGATGTGCTGCCATGTGAAGCTGAGGTGGCAAGCATGCAGAGGTCAGTGAAGTTTCCATCGACATGGTTGTTGAAATAGCTAGTCGACATTAATAAAACAACCACAAATCATAGCATGATAATAGATTGATGCGGCTCGAGGAAGAAAGAGTGACAAAGAAAGACAAGGGATTTGTTGGCACCTAGATTGAAGAAAAGAAATCTGACTGCAAGAGGACCTCAAGAAGGAAACAACTGGGTCATAAATAAGTCGATAGATTTCAAGGTCAACGATCATGGTCGGGATTCCTATCTTGAGAAAATATGTATTGGATAATGGATAGCGTGTACAAATGCATTCCTCAAGTGTAGGTGATCAATCCAAGGTAGATTGGATCAGATCTAATGCAAATTTGGTTAGGTGAAGGAAACCCTAACCCCACTTAGTTTGAATGATTCTTGGTGGGAAAGCGCAAGTTTAAAAGATGATGACTTGAGACTGTGATTGGTGTTGCTATAGAGTGAAGGCAAGTGTGAAATCATTGTTTGAGAGCTGAAGAGATAAACACTTGAAGTGTTTATGAGTGAGTACTAGACTAGTAAGGAGAAGCAGGATAAACTAGTGTAAGGAACAAACTGGTGGAGTGAGCATAGATCACAAAGGTGACAAGCCAACAAACATTGTACCTAATAAAGAGTGATCAAGTGTGAGTTGAAGAGTGAAGACATTGTGAGAGGGGACTTAGAAATGTTGTGAGCAGAGAAAAGTTGCAGAGTGAGTGGAGAGAATACAAACTAGTAAGGTTGAAACCGATAGAGTAGAATATTGTAAAATTACAAAACTTCATTTTCAATAGTGATTTCATTTGTATAACTGAGTTTTATATTGTTTTCACTAAGTTAGATCTTAGTGTAGGGGTTGTAGCTCCTTTAGGTTGTAGCCTATAAATTAATCATGGGTTGGTACTCCTTGGGTTGGTTCCCTAAAATTGTAATCAGATCTTTTACATTGTGAGGCTAGATTGGAGTAGAAGATCTCTAGCGGCTATTCTCACTGAGGTTTCTCCCATATTGGGTTTTCCTCGTATATCTAGTGTTGTGTGATGCATTCTTGTGCATGTGTTATGTTAATGTTTTAGCAAGTCCTTTCACACACCTTGTTTTTACTGTTTGAGCTACCGGTTACCACTCAGTTTGTTTTATATATTACCAGTATCTCCCTGTTGAAGAAAAAGTGTTCAAATAATTGATTCACCCCCCTCTTAGTGATCCATTATGTCCAACAATTTGGTATTAGAGCCTAGGTACCCTATTTTGTCAAAAACATTCTCTAGCTTGGGTAGATCCTATCAAGTTTTCACTATCGCAATAAATGAATCTGCGTCCTCAAAAGCCCATATGTTTGATGGTATCAACTATGCATTTTGGAGTAGAAGAATGGAAACCTATTTTTCCTCTCTAGGTTATGATGTATGGATGTCGGTTGTGAATATTTATATAGTCCTTAATAATTCTCCTACTTATCCAGATGCTAAGAAGGAATATGAGAACAAAGATAAAGCTAAAAATATCATTCTTAGTGGGCTATCTGATAATGAGTTTGTTAAAGTCATGTATTTCTCCTCTGCCAAAGAAACTTGGGATAAGTTGCAGAAGATATTTGTAGGTGATGCTAAAGTCAAAGAAGCCAAGTTACAGACATTGAGAGCACAGCTTGAAGGTTTGAAAATGAGAAATGAAGAGAAGATTGTTGACTATCTCCAAAGGATTGATGAAGCAACAAACCATTAGAGGACTTGGAGAAGAAATAAAAGATGAAGTGGTAGTGAAGAAAGTACTTAGATCTCTTACATCTAAGTATGACACAAAGGTCTCAACAATAGAAGAAGAAAAATATCTTAAAGTCTTTACAATGGATGATTTGTATGGTTCCCTAACTACTTATAAGATGAGGATTGCCAGTACTGATGTTGTGAAAAAAGAAGCATTCAAAACATCAAGAAAAGGAAAATAAGAATCTGCTCATGATGCAACCGGTGAAGACTCTGATGACATCATGGAAAACTTTGTTAGAAGAATCAAGATGGGTCCAGGAAAATACAAAGGCAAGCTACCTTTGAAATGTTTCAATTGTGGAAAGATTGGACATTTTGCTACTAAATGTCCCTATGGTGATAAAAATGAAGATGATCAATCAAGTGGTAGTAGGTCATATGGTAAGGATAGGAAGAAGAATGTCTACTGGCATGGTAGAAGAGGCTATCGGAAGCAGAGAACTCTTTACATAGATGAAAATGAAACCACAGATGAGGAAAGTGCCTCTGATGATTGTTGCAGTGGAGATGAAGTCAAAGTAAACCTTTTTATGGCTCAAGAGGTTCTAGTACCTGAAGAAGAAGAAGAAGAAGATAAAGAAGGAGAAATAGATCTTGAAGTAGAGCTCATTAGTGCCTTAGATGAGCTAAAGAAAACAAGGAGAGATTTGAAGAAGGTAAAAGGGGCTGCAGCTGAAAAACAAGAGTTGTTGGAGGAATCTCTTGAAGAGTTCAAGAAAACTATTGCAGATCTAAAACTCCAACTAGAAGAAGCCAAAAGGATTTGTGAAGTCACTAGCACTGGTCTGAGTGAAAAGGAGAAGGAGAATCATAATCTAGAAGTAGAAATAGTGAAACTCTGAAAGGAATTAGAGAAAAGTTAGGAAGAAATAAAAGTGAGAAGCAAATATGAAGGCAACACTGAAGCCCCAGACAAGATGCTGAGCAAACATAAGCAATCTAAAGATACCGGTGGCTTAGGTTTTCAAGAAGGTCAAAGTTCAAACAAAAAAGATACATCTGATAAGGAGATACAATTCACTTCTTCAAATGATGGTGAAGAGAAGAAGACATTCACGGTAAGCAAGGATACATGCAAGAAGACATATGTAGATGTTGTTGGAAACCGCCACACAAACTGGTATACTCAATGTACCAACATGCAGATCCAAGGAGAAATTCAAGTGTTGATCATGAAGGATTCACAAGAGTTAGCAGCATGAAAGGAAGATCCTCAATGAGGCAGCCATTTACAGGTTCAAGACAACTTAACTGATATGTTCCAAATTTTCATGGTTATTGTCACCGGTGTAATAAGTTCGGTCATAGAATGGCAGATTGTAGGAAAATGAATGTCAACCCTAGTTATGAGAGTAGAAACTCATTTGCTGCATTACAAAGTACAAATGTCACATGTTATAATTGCAATGAGTTTGGTCACAAGAGCTATGCATGTAGGAGTAATATGCAAATGTCTTACAAGAATGGTTTGAGTACAT
Organism: Cryptomeria japonica; assembly: GCF_030272615.1. Lineage (NCBI taxonomy): Eukaryota > Viridiplantae > Streptophyta > Pinopsida > Cupressales > Cupressaceae > Cryptomeria > Cryptomeria japonica. The sequence continues at coordinate 813,877,470 of NC_081411.1, forward strand.
CTTATTGTGCTAATGTGAAATGTTATAAGTGTCCAAATTTGGGTCACAAAGCAAGGTATTGTCAGTTGAGAACTGACAAGAAAAAGAAAATAGTATTGGATGAGAAGTTAGAAACAAAACTAGAACACAAAGTGACAAAAGAGGAAAAGAAAGAAGAGAAACTGGTTTGGGTAGAGAAGGAGAAAAACAAGACAAAGTACAACCTGATTGTGCAAACTACTCTACATGATGAAAGGAGTAATTTATGGGTAGTTGATAGTGGTTGCTCAAATTAAATGACCAAAGATAAGAAAAAGTTCATCAAGCTTGATGATTGGAATGGTGGTTCAGTCTGGTTTGGTGACAACTCCATCAAGATCAAAGGTTGGGGTACACTAAATATTGATGGAAAGCTCAAGGCTCATGATGTGTACTATGTGGAAGGATTGAAGCATAACCTGCTAAGTGTAAGTTAGATGTGTGACAAAGGGTACAAGTTTTCATTTGACTCTACCAGATGTTAGATAAGAAAGAAGAGTACCCGTCAGGTGGTAGCAAAAGGAAAGATAACAGAGGGTAATGTCTACAATATGAAGGAATGCTATGAATCCCAATGCATGATGGGATATGTTGATGAAAGCTAGTTGTCGCACCAAAGATTAGGCTATGTGAACTTTGATAATCTTGTTAAGATAAGCAAGAACCGGTTAGTGAGAAACATACCTCAGATCATAAAATCGGAAAGCACATTATGTGATGAATGTGTTAGAGGTAAGCTTTAAAATAAAGAAATATAACACCTCAAGACCTTTGGATTTGATACATACAAACTTATGTGGGCCAACAAGGACAAGAGCATTGGCCAATGAAAGGTATTTCATGTTGTTTATAGATGATTACTCAAGAATGACTTGGGTAACCTTCCTGCATGATAAGTCACAAGAATTTGAGAGATTCAAGATTTTTAGGAAGATGGTAGAAAATGAAAGTGGATACCGAGTAAAATTCTTAAGATCAAAACGGGGTGGAGAATTTTCTTCCAATGAGTTTGTTGACTACTGTGAGAGACATGGAATTGAAGATAGTATTTAGTTGCAAGGACACCTCAACAAAATTGGGTGGTAGAAAGGAAAAATAGGACAGTGAAGGAGATGTCTAGGACAATGTTGAATGAGGCCAACATACTAGATATATACTGGAAGGAACAATTCATACTATAGTCTACACATTAAACTAGGTACAGTTAAGAGTGAACAGTTGAATGACTCCTTATGAGCTATGGAATGAAAGGAAACCATCACTCAAGCACTTCAGAGTTTTTGGAAGTAAGTGTTTCATCAAGAGAGATGTTGATGGATTAGAAAGTTTTGATTCCCAGAGTGATGAAGGAATCTTCTTGGGGTACTCAACCAACAAAAAAGCCTACAAATTCTACAACAAGAGATTAAGAAAGGTGGTTGAGAGTGTAAATGTGAGAATAGATGAAGACTCACATAGAGGAAAATCTGTAGTAGTACCTTACATTGATGATTCAGATGTTGAATATGAAGAACAATCTAACAATGGACCAGTAGAAGATGCACCAAACAAAATCTCCAACCCGTATGTACAGAAAAATTATTGGGAAGAATAGATCATAGGAGATAGGAATGAAGGTGTGCAGACCAAAAGGAGATTAGCCTGGGAAAGTGAGAAGGTAAATTTCTGCCTCATGACTGAAGTAGAGCCCAATACCTGTGATGATGCTAGCAAAACTGAGAAGTGGTTAGATGCCATGGATGAAGAGTTGAGACAAATTGAGAAAAATCAGACTTGGAACTTGTTCCTAGACCAACAGATAAGAATGTCATAAGTACCAAATGGGTCTACTGGAACAAGATGAATGAAGAAGGTAAGATAGTCTAGCATAAAGCAAGGTTAGTTTGCAAAGGGTATGTTCAAGTGGAAGGTATTGATTTTGAAGAAACCTTTGCACCAGTTGCTAGGTTAGAGGCAATAAGAATGTTTTTAGCTTTCTCAGCCTATAAGGGATATAAAGTATATAAAATGGATGTAAAATCTGCTTTTCCCAATGGTAATCTTGAAGAAGAGGTGTATATGGAATAGCTGAAAGGGTACTTGTTGCATGAAGATAAGAGTTTTGTATGTCGGTTAAAGAATGCCTTGTATGGTTTGAAGTAGGCTCCCAGAGCATGGTATTCCTGGTTAGACAAATACTTGAAGGAGCAAGGATTTTGGAAAGGGAATGTAGACAACAACTTGTATGTCAAGGTAAATGGAGATCACATGATTATAGTTGTTATATATGTGGATGATATTATCTTTAGTGGATCCAATGACATCATGTGCAACAATTTTGCAAATCAGATGAAGACAAAATTTGAGATGTTCATGCTGGGTGAGTTGTCCTATTTTCTTGGTTTGTAGATCTCATAGAAGGAGAAAGGAATTTTCATCTCCCAAAACAAGTATGTGAACTGAAGAAATTTTAAATGGAGGACAACAAACCAGTAAGTACTCCCATGGTTACCGGTTGTAAGTTGAACAAACCAGTAAGTACTCCCATGGTTACCGGTTATAAGTTGAGCAAACTAGATGTGTCACTGGAAGTTGAGCAAACACTGTATAGGTCTATGATTGGTAGTCTATTATATTTAACAATACCTAGACTAGATATTGTACAAGTTGTTTGCATGGTAGAAAGATTCCAAGCTACTCCTAAATAGTCTCACTTAAATGCAGTCAGGAGAATCTTTAGGTATCTACAAGAAACTATCAGTTATGGCCTGTGGTATCCAAAGAAAGGTGACTTACCTTTGTAGGCTTATATTGATGCAGATTGGGCAGGAAGTATTGATGACCAGAAAAGTACAAGTGGAGGTGTTTTCTACTTAGGAGACCAATTATATCATGGCACAACAAGAAGGAAGATTTGGTGTCATTATCTACTGCTGAGGAAGAGTATATAGCAGCTGCTACATGTTGCTAATAAGTGCTATGGATGAAGCACATATTGAAGGACATACAAGTGGAGATTCTGGATCCTATTCCAATCTGGTGTGATAACTCAAGTGCAATCAACATCTCCAAGAATCCAGTAATGCACTCACAAACAAAACACATTGCAATCAAGTATCACTTCTTGAGGGAGAAGGTAGCTGACAAGGAGGTCATAGTAGAATATGTTCCAATTGGTGAGCAGATTGCTGACATATTTACCAAGCCACTTCCTTTGAGCCCATTTGAGTACATGAGACAAAAGATGGGAATTATCCCACCATTTGGCAACACTTAAATTCATAGGAGAATGCATGATTCAGGTAGAGTCAACCATTGTTACTATCTTATGACTCTTGTATCATGAAGCATAGACACAGGGGGAGATTGTGTCCTAACCAAGTGTAGTCAAGAGAAATATTATTGGTGCTAGACTAAGGTTCCCTTTACCATTATTGTCAAAGGGGGAGAGAAACCAGAAAAGAAAATGTTGACATCAATGCCAAAGGGGGGAATTGTTCGCATTGAGTTGTCATTGATGTCAACCGGTATTTCAAGCTACCGATATGAAGAAGACTGAACCAAGATAAGGAAGATTAATATGAAGGCTTGTTAACCAGCATGGTGGAAGACAAGTAGTTATTGAGACTTTCAATGACTTCACCAGTATGAGGTGAGATGCATATGTGTGTTAGCATGTTGAGTGATAATCGATAGAGCATAAACTGGTTTGAAGGATGGCTTCTTGTTTGTGATGAAGAGGCAGAATGTTAAAATGATCACAAACCACCGGAGGTGAAGATGTGCTACTGGTGGAGTGTACACTACCAATTAGTAGAAAGAGAAGGCATCATCAATAAGGGATTGTGCCTATATGAGTTTGTTGAATGTTCAAGTATAAACTGATCTTGTTTTGGTGAGTAGAGTGTATGACTGATGTGATGCCATGTGGAGCTGAGGTGGCAAGCATTCAGAGGTCAGTGAAGTTTCCGTCGACATGGTTGTTGAAATAGCTAGTCGACATTAATGAAACAACCACAAATTATGGGATGATAATAGATTGATGCGCTTGAGGAAGAAAGAGTGATAGAGAAAGATGAGGGAGTTGCTGGTTCCTGGATTAAAGAAAAGAAATATGACTACAAGAGGACCTCAAAAAGGAAATAACTAGGTCATAAATAAGTCGATAGATTTCAAGGCCGAGGATCATGGTAAGGATTTCTATCTTTAGAAAATATGAATTGGATAATGGAAAACGCATATAGATGCATTCTTCAAGTGCAGGTGATCGATCCAAGGAAGATTGGATTGGACTTGATGTAGATTTGGCTGGGTGAAGGAAACCCTAACCGTCCTTAATTTGAATTGATTCTTTGTGGGAAAGCTCATGTTTAAAAGATGGTGACTTGAGACTATGATTGTTGCTGCTGCAGAGAGAAGGAAAGTGTGAAATCGCTATCTAAGAGCTAAAGAGATAAACACTTGAAGTGTTTATGAGTAAAGACTAGACCGGTAAGGAGAACCAGGATAAACCGGTGTAAGGAACAAACCAGTGGAGTGAACATAGAATACAGAGGGTGACAAGCTAGCAAAAACTGTACCTAATAAAGAGTGATCAAGTGTGAGTCGAAGAGTGAAGACATTGTGAGAGGGGACTTAGAAAATTTATGAGTAGAGAAAAGTTGTAGAGTGAGTGGATAGAATATAGACTCATAAGGTTGAAACCGACAGAGCACACTATTGTAAGCTTACAAAAATTCATTTGCAATAGTGATTTCATTTGTATAACTGAGTTTTATATTGTTTTTGTTAGGCCCAATATGGAAAGTTAATGTACTGAGAGGGAAGGGGTGAATCAGTACTTCAAAACTTTTCTTCAACAATAACTTTACTGTTATGCATAAACTGAATAGTGCAATAACATACTATAAAGCTAAAACAAATAGATAACTATCATACATGATTCACTCCATAACACATATATTTTGGTTACATAGAAACTCTTGGTTAGAGAGAAAAACTACGGTGGGGATGGCACCCACAACTTCACTACTACAATAATAAAGGTTGCTCGATTAGAGCTACATGTTTAGCTATTTCTGATAGCTTACCCTATTAGGAGTATCAAGATCTATTAGATCTACCTTGCTAAAGGATTTTACAACACTTAATCTAAATGCTATACTTGGTTAGAGGCTTTACAATTTAAAGACTTGATTAGAGTCTTTTACCCTGTTAAAGGCTTCTCTTACAACTTCAAAATATTACAATAAAATCTTTACAAATATCTGCAACTTTACATCTGAAATGTTATAGCAGATTCTATGTGCTCAGAATAAGATTACCTTGCTTATAGCATACCTCGATAACCCATATAGTAACTTGGTAAACCCTTCTGTTTACTCTGTTCTTTGACTATTCTCTGGAATCCTTCTCGGTGACCTCTGTGTGTCTGTAACAGTCATAACACTTAGTGCTTTCACATGTCTTGCTTCATATATTTCTCTATCTTCCTTTCTATCATGCTACATGTATATATCTATTCTTAATCCATGTTGTATAAGTAGATCTCTTATGACGGTGATCCATTCATTGCTTCAATCTTACAAATATGTTTTATCAAATGAATAACCATGCAAAATATTTCATTGGTTAGATGACCTCAAAATCATACATAATCTTTAAGAGCAATTACCAATGTGATAACGGTTAGATGTTCCTTGATCTTGTAACATGTTTCCATATGTATGTCTAGGTTCAATGAAACTAGTAACATGTTTCACTCGGTGTATATCAACTCGGTGTGTCATCTTTGCTGCTCGATAGACATGGAATGATACTCAGTAGACAGCTCGGTGTATACTACGCTCTGAGACTACTTTCTTCTATAACTGACTGGACTGTGCATACCGACTGAATATTCTGATAGAGATAACCGACTAGAGTATATAGAATAACTTTGAACATAAAACTAATGGCAACTTGATAAGTAGTAACAATCTCCCCTTTTGACATTAGTTGAGATGTTTGACAAAAATGACTTTCAAAAGTTATAACTCAATAATCTATACAGTTGCAAAATTTGACTATATTGATAGTATATACAATAGTCAATGAAATAATATGTCCAGATATACTCCCCTTATCAATATACTATACAAAACTCTAATTTTGCATGCTCGATGATCTACTCTTGTTCTTTGCTTACTATTTTGTTCACTGCTTACTCTGCTCGGTATACTTCCCCTGTATACTACACTCCTTTTGCTTGATACTATAATTTGATGCTTTGAATACTATATTGATAACTCAATAATGAACCACTAGTACCAAACCGGTACTGAGAGGGGGGGAGGGTGAATCAGTACAAACACAAATACAGTCCAAAACCAGTTTGATAGCAAATACTTCAAATGACTGGCAAACAGGGATACTAATCAAAATAGAGTGCAACTGGTAACATCCAGAACAACTCAAACAATCATAAACTGGTCACTCACTAAGCTTTCCTCTTAGCTCAATACTATAGTACCATTACAGTCTCATGAATGAACAGGTAAACTCACATCAGATCTTCATAACAATGAGTTCAATATGTTTTATAGACAGACATAAAACATAGAACCATCATATGCTCAACAGGAAAAAAAAACATCACAAGATAAAAGAATTACACATGACACACATTATTTTCACCTGTAAACCCAACTGGGAAAAACCACAGTGGGGATGAATACCCACAAGTTGCTTCTAAACTCTTTTGAAGTTTGCTCTATTAGGAGCCTTGTCCGGTTAAAGACATTACAATAGGTTCTACTAGGAACCGATCCTATTAGGGATCACCCAGTTAAGGGATGGCTATAATACTCGGTTAAGGGTTAAACCCGGTTAGGGTTACCTTGTTAGAGGATTTCAAGAACCCAATAGCTAAAGGATCTCTAGAGATCTATAGCTTCTCAGAACTCATTAACCTCAAGTTACCCTGTTAAGGGATTTGAATCAAGTCGGTTAAGACTACCCTGTTAAGGGATTTTGCATCAAGCCCAATTAAGGCTACCCTATTAAGGGATTTCACAACTGTTGAAGTGGTTAAAGATCAACAGGAATTACAATGATCTGGTAACAACACTCAAGGCTAATGCAGATCCATTTTGGCTCCTCTTCTCCTTTGGCACATTCACTTTGTAGGTATCTCTTCTCTCCTTTGGTCTGGCAAGAATCACATATCACTTCCCTTGGATACACTCTCACAATTTTTGCCAACAACCTTAGAAAGAAACACAACATCGACCTTATAGGAAATAGATAGGTCGGTAGCAAAAACCCTAAACCCTAAACCTGTTAGGTTAAGAAATTCAAGCGGTTCAATCCTAACCATTGAATCATACTGCATTAAATGCAACAATCTTGATTCGATCTCAAGATATTCTCCACCATCCATTATCCACCGATTTCATGGTGGCTGATAACCCATCACGCGTTATCACCGTTTGACAAACTTTGCACATTCCCGAGGTAGATAGGAATAGTCTTCTTCATGCAAGATCCTTCACATGCACAAAGCTTACGTGGCAACACAATCTATTCTCCATTATACTGCTAACTCATCACACAAAGATCACCGATTGAGTCACATAGGGTTGAGATACTCCAACCAGAAATCCTGAAGTGGAAACTACCTACCAACTGGTAGTCACACCATGCTTCCATGTGCCAGTTCCCATAACTACATGCCGGTTCACCTTGAACAAATATGCCGCTTCACTTTGGCATATATACTGGTTCATACATATGTCAGTTCCTCTCTCTTCTCACCTATCACATGTGCCGATTCACATCATGTCACATATTAACATCAATGACAACATACAATATCATTATGTCTTCATACTAGTTCACATAATGCCAACAATCTCCCCCTTTGCCATTGATGGCAATATACAAAGATATCTCCTCCGCTTCACATCTTCTCCCCCATTTGCTGCAAATATCTTTTTGCTTCACTCCTTCTCCCCCTTTAACAACAATGCCAAAGTGGAGGCATAAGCATCTCTGTTCCACTATGTTGCTCCCCCTGAGGAGTAGCATCTGACAACACATCAATCAACAAAAATTTGACTTTGCAATACCTGACTGATGTGGAACAAATACTTTTAGTTCACCTCCTGAAGGGGCAGTACCCCCAATTCACCTCTTAAGTGTACAAATGTAGTCTTTGGGAGAGGCTTGGTGAAACTACTCCTTACTAGAAACATGTTCCAGTGCAATCTCCTTATTCTGAACCTTTTCTCTCAAGAAATGATACTTAAGCTCAAAATATTTGGTTCTAGAATGTAAAACCGGATTCTTTGAAATATTGATAGCACTTGTGTTATCACAGAATATACTTACTAGTTCAGGTACAGGGATCTTGAAGCCTTCTAGTACATGCTTCATCCAAATTGTCTAAGTGCAGTTCATGAAAGCTGCAACATACTCTGCTTCCGCTGTAGACTGAGAGATACAACTCTGCTTTTTACTCATCCATGAGACCAGTCTACCACCGAGAAAGAATGCACCACCGATTGTGCTTTTCTGGTCATCCACATTACCTGCCCAATCAACATCTATGAATGCTTTCAGATTGAAATCATTGTTGTATGGGTACCACAATCCATAGTCAACTGTTCCCTTCAGATACCTAAGAATCTGCTTGACTGTATTCAAGTGGGATTCTCTTGGACTTTTCTGGAACCTTGCAATAATGCCAACTGCATGTGCAATATCCAGTCTACTATGCACTACATAATGCAACTTACCAATCATTGATTGGTATTCCTTCTCATTAACTAGTGCGGAATCATCCTCTTTTGTCAATTTGCAACAAGTCACCATCGGTGTACCAACTAGTTTGCTATCTTCCATGCCAAAAGTCTTCAACACCTCTTTGACATATTTGGACTAAGTGATAAAGATTCCATCTTTCATCTACTGGATCTGCAGTCCAATGAAGAACTTAATCTCCCCTATGAGTGACATCTCAAACTCTTTCTTCATCTCATTAGCAAACTCATGACTCATCTTGTCATCTCCACCAAAGATAATGTCATCAACAAAAACTTCATAGATCAAGATCTGATCTTCTTCAAACTTCAAGTAGATATTGCTATCTTCACTTGTTCTCTCAAATCCAATCTTCAGAAGATGGGAATGTAGGTGCTCATACCATGCCCTAGGTGCTTTCTTTAGACCATATAAGCCTTTATGTAGCCTACATACCATGTCACTGTCTTCTGATAGGGCAAACCCATTTGGTTGCTCAATATACACCTCCTCTTCAAGTACACCATTTAGGAATGCAGATTTTACATCCATTTGATATACTTTGAACCCTTTAAAAGTTGCATATGCAAGAAGCATACAAACTCCTTCCAATCTGGCTACAGGAGCAAACGTTTCTCCATAGTCTTCTCCTTCTTCTTGATCATATCCTTTGCACACCAATCTGGCTTTATTCCTAATCATTGTGCCATCCTCATTCATCTTGTTTCTGAATACCCATTTGGTGCCAATGACATTTTTATGCACCGATCTGGGTACCAAGGACCATGTACCATTTTTCTCTATCTGATCAAGTTCTTCTTCCATTGCCTTGATCCAGTCTTCATCTTTATGAGCCTCTTTGAATGATTTTGGCTCAAATTCAAAGATCATACATGAGTTTTCTCTGATCTTTCTTCTTGTAAGGATTCCTGCATCCTTATCTCCTATGATCTACTTAGGATCATGATTCAGCTTGACATATCGAGGAATGGTCTTAACTAGTTCTTCTTGCTTTTCCTCTTTGTCCTCATCTTCATTAGTATTAGCATTCATCAGTTCAGGAACACTGTTACTGGTACTTGTTTGACTAACAACTGATTCCCAGAAGGTTGCAACCAGTTCATTTATAGCTTGCTCACTATCAGTTTCCTCTATTTTCTCAAAGGATTCATCAACTCTTACATTGATACTTTCCATAATTCTCTGAGTTCTATTGTTGTAACACTTGAAAGCTTTACTCTTGGTGGAATATCCTAAGAATATTCCCTCATCACATTTAGCTTCAAATTTGCCCTAATATTCACTCCTCTTGATGTAACATTTGCTACCAAATACCCTAAAGTAGCTAACCACAGGTGTCTTACCGGTCCAATACTCATAAGGAGTTTTGTCCTTACCTTTCTTAATGAGTACCCAGTTCATAGTGTAGACTGCAGTGCTCACTGCTTCTCTCCAAAAGGTGTGAGCTACCTTTCCTTGAATCAACATGGTTCTACCTGCTTCAACCACAGTCCAGTTATTCCTCTCTGCTAGGCCATTCTGCTATGGAGTCCGGGGGGCAAACAACTGTCTCTTGATGCCAAATTATTCATAGTACTTGTTGAATTCACTGGAAGTGAATTCTCCTCCTTGATCAGTTCTGAGACACTTGATCTTTTTACCACTTTCCTTCTCCACTAATGCTCTGAAAGATTTGAATTTCACAAAAGATTCAGACTTGTCTTTCAAGAATGTGACCCACATCATTCTTGAGCAGTCATCAGTGAGAATCATGAAGTACCTATCACCCTGCACACTTCTAGTTTTCATAGGACCACACAAATCAGTATGCACAAGATCAAGCAAGTTGTCAGCAGTGAAAGATTTACCTTTAAAGGTTGAGGAAGACATTTTCCCCAATTAACACTCTCTACACAAGGTATTATCTGGTTTTCTTAGCATCGACAACCCTCTAACTGTCTTGATCTTACTAGCCTTCACAATGTTATCAAAGTTTACATGGTAGAGTCTCCTATGCCATATCCAACTATCATCAAGCTTAGCCATAAGACATGTACTTATATTTGCATTCAGATGAAATAGGTTACCTTTAGTCTGCATGCCGGTGGCCACCATTTTACCATCTTTTCCTTTGATTCTGCAAACTCCATTCTTGAATTCCAGAGTGAGGCCACTATCATTTAGCTGGGCAACACTTAGAAGGTTGTGTCTGAGACCATCAACCCAATACACATTGTCAGCATTACTCTTTCCATTCAGAGAGATGGACCCTTTGCCTTTGACCATGCATGGTGCATCATTGCCAAAGAAAACCACACCACCATCATACTCCTCCAAGGATAGAAACTTGCTCCGGTCACTAGTCATATGGTGAGAACAACCACTGTCAATGATAGACTCATTGGAATTATCAAACCGAGAGACAAGAGCCTTCTTGTCTGCCACATATTCCTTTACAGCAACAAACACAATGTCTTCATTCTCTTCATCTTTGATTCCTCATCTGTGACACCTTCATCAACTGCTACAAAACAGTTTCTCCACTTTCCTTCTTTGAATGTCCTAAACCTTTTTGGTTTGTCCTTGTTATCACCATTAGGACAGTTTATAGCAATATGTCCTATCTGGTTACAAGAAAAGCATTTCAAAGGTAGCTTACCTTTGTATTTACCAGTTCCTTTAGGAAGCTTCCTAGCAAGGAGAGCTTCAAATGCCATCAAAATCTCCTCATCATTCATTTCTTTGCTCTGACTAGGTTCCCCACTAGTGCTAGCCTCTTTTCCTTTTCTGGATGGTATTGCAGAGACTTTAAATGCTGATTCAATCTTTTGAACACTACCATCAAAACTATTTATCTCATAGGCTATTAACTTGGCTATGATGGAGTCCAAGGATACTTTAGACTTATCTATTGATCTCAACTCCTGAATAGCAGCAACCCTTATTGCATACACCGGCAACAGGGATCTCAGAACTTTACTTACCATAGTGGAATCTTTTATTTTACCACCTGCACTCTTGATTTCTCCAACAACCATTTTGATTCTTATTCCATACTGCTATATGGTCTCACCTTCAACCATCCACATATCTTCAAACTTCCCTCTCAGGCTTTCTTCCTTAGCCTGTTTTAGATGTTCATCACCACCATAGATATTTTTAAGAGCATCCAATACCTCTTTGGGATTTGCCTTGTCCTGAACATCAATAAACTCAATGTCAGATAGACTACTGATGAGGGCTTCCATGACTTGCCCATTTTCTTATATCTCTCTCTTTTGGTCATCGGTGAGAGTACCGGTAGGGACAACATTCTCAACATAACTCCAGTGTTGAACACCCACGCTTCTGATGAATATCTTCATCCTGTCTTTCCATATACCAAAATTTTCCCTGTTAAACTTTGGACCTTCCCTCTTCATCATTTGACTAGGATCTTTACCTCAAGTGGTTAAGCTTACAACATAGAGGACCTAGAGGCGCTCTAATACCAATTGATAACTCAATAATGAACCACTAGTACCAAACCGGTACTAAGAGGGGGGAGTGAATCAATACAAACACAAAAATAGTCCAAAACCGGTTTGACAACAAATACTTCAAATGACTGGCAAATAGGGATACTGATCAAAACAGAGTGCAACTGGTAACATCCAGAACAACTCAAACAATCATAAACTGGTCACTCACTAAGCTTTCCTCTTAGCTCAATACTATAGTACCATTACACTCTCATGAATGAATAGGTAAACTCACATCAAATCTTCATAACAGTGAGTTCAATATGTTTTATAGATAGACATAAAACATAGAACCATCATATGCTCAACAGGAAAACAAAACATCACAAAATAAAAGCATTACACATGACACACATATTTTTCACATGGAAACCCAACTAGGAAAAACCATAGTGGGGATGAATACCCTTAAGTTGCTTCTGGATTCTTTTGAAGTCCACTTTGTTAGGAGCCTTGTCCGGTTAAAGACATTACAATAGGTTCTGCTAGGAACCGATCTTGTTAGGGATCAACCGGTTAAGGGATGGCTATAATACTCTGTTAAGGGTTAAACCCGGTTAGGGTTACCTTGTTAGAGGATTTCAAGAACTCAATAGTTAAAGGATCTCCAAAGCTCTATAGCTTCTTGAAAGTCATTAACCTCAAGTTACCCTATTAAGGGATTTGAATCAAGCCGGTTAAGACTACCCTACTAAGGGATTTTGCATCAAGCCCAGTTAAGGCTACCTTGTTAAGGGATTTCACAACTGTTGAAGTGGTTAAAGATCAACAGGAATTATAATGATCTGGTAATAGTACTCAATGCTAATGTAGATCCATTTGGCTCCTCTTCTCCTTCTGCACATTAACTTTGTAGGTATCTCTTCTCTCCTTTGGTCTGGCAAGAATCACGTATCACTTCCCTTGGATACACACTCACAAATTTTGCCAACAACCTTAGAAAGAAACACAACATCGACCTTATAGGAAACAGATAGGTCGGTAGCAAAATCCCTAAACCCTAAACCTATTAGGTTAAGCAATTCAAGCGGTTCAATCTTGATCATTGAATCATACTACATTAAATGCAATAATCTTGAATCGATCTCAAGACATTCTCCATCATTCATTATCCACCGATTTCATGGCGGTTGATAACCCATCACGCGTTATCACCGTTTGACAAACTTCGCACATTTCTGAGGTAGATAGGAATAGTCTTCTTCATGCAAGATCCTTCACGCGCACAGAGCTTACGTGGCAACACGATCTGTTCTCCATTATATTGCTAACTCATCACACAAAGATCACTGATTGAGTCACACAGGGTTGAGATACTCCAACCAAAAATCCTAAAGTGCAAACTACCTACCAACCGGTATTCACACCATGCTTCCATGTGTTGGTTCCCATAACTACATGTCGGTTCACCTTGAACAAATATGCTGCTTCACTTTGGCATATATATCGGTTCATACATATGCCGGTTCCTCTCTCTTCTCACCTATCACATGTGCTGGTTCACATCATGTCACATATTGACATCAATGACAACATACAGTATCATTATGTCTTCATACTGGTTCACATAATGCCAACATATATCACTCCCCCTTTTTGACAAACATCAAAATTTAGTTACCATTCCATGGTGGCAACTGGTCAAAAATGGTTTTGTACTTTGTTCGTGCTTTAGTGAGAGCGACAGACAGGGCATCCTTTACACTGTCCATTAAAGAATTATGTGCTTGAATATTAGCCAATAATGATATTAAGCTATCTAAAGTGCTTCCCTCTTGTGTAGTAGACAAGTATGTGGCTCGGTTGATTGGTTCTTGGACGGATGAAAGATGAGGAAGGAATAATGTCTGAAGTGTCATTATGTCCATCCGGATCTTGTGTTCTTTATTTCTTAGGTCCAATTATTGAGCCATGAGCTATTGTAACTTTGTATAGAAATTCTGAACAGAATTGGGCTCTATGGTCAACTTATTTGAGAGATCGGTGATCTCTTTCTCAATTGCTTCTATTTTATTTTTGATGTCTTTAATGAATAAAGAAAATGTACAAAGTTTCTGAAATAAATAATGAATGTGCTTGAGTTGAGGGGTCAACTCAGCAATAAATTTGACAAGTTTGACTTTGCCAATAGCTATAGCTTTCTATACCTCTTCTATCATTTTTGCAGTAAGCTCTTTGTCTTTTAGCTTGCTCAAGTATTCAGATTGTTCTACTCCAGATGTCTCTATCTTGGTTAGGAGTTCATCCAGTTGAATGTGGATGGCTGCATCTTTGGTTATTGTAGCTTCAGGTAGCATATCTGTTAAGAGTACATTCACCTTCTGAAGTACTTTATTTTTCTTTTGAATGGCCATTTGCTTCTCTTGTTCGGCCTTTTCTTTGCATAGTTCACCGAAATCAATGAGTGCTTGCCCCTTTAATTTGGATATATCAACATTGGGCAACACTATTGGTTTTGACAAATCTACTTTGAAACTATGCTTTTTCATCTTCTTTTCTTTACCTTTTACCGATTGAACTAAGACAAGGGATTGTGAGGCTTGATGACCCTCGGTAGGTTGCTCAGTAGAGGCAACACTTTGGTTGGTTTCTTTAGCCTCTATAGTGTTCTTTGGTGTCTCGATACTCTGTGTCTCAGTTGCAACATTTTCAGTGCTAGAAGGATCCTGAGACGTTTGTTCTTGAGTAGTACCTTCTCCTACTATAGACTTGTGATCTTCGGTGCCTTTATCCGTATCCTGAGGGGTTTCAGTTGAGACAGGTTGATTGATCGGTGGATAAGGCTGAACTTGTTCCAAGACTGATTCATTGGATACAAGTTTTGTATATGCATTTCCTTCTATCATTTCCTGTTCTGGTGCCTTTGTATCCATGATATCTTCATCTATTCGAATGGTGTCAATAGGATCTTGCTCGGTAACATCAGGATCTTGCTCGGTGACATCAACTATTTCCACTTTAGCTTGCTCACCGGCATCCTTGTTTCTAAATATTTCCTGCCATTTTTCTTTTGTCTCATTTTCCACTTCAATATACAACCCATTCATTAGTTTCAAGGCCTTTTGTTTGATGAGGAACTTTGTGTGGTAAGTTGTCAAATGTTCTTTTATTTCAGCTACTGACATGTCAAGAAAGAGATGTACCAAACTTCTTTCTCTGATCTGTTTCTCTGAGTCTAGGGCATATTGCCACCTATTATCAATATGTGCATATAATTCTTTTGGGAGAGAATTAGAGACTTATAATGGGACCAATCCAAATTTTAGAAGTGTGCAGATGACAACTTCTTCAATTTGTCTCTTTTCATCTTCATTTCTGGTCTCATACTTAACATATCTGAATCCTCCAAATCCACCATATTCTTTCAGATTAGTACAAAAATTTTCAACACTATGTACATTTACCTTCTTGCTCTTGACAATCTGAAATTTGCTTGCATCCTTAGATTCTGTGTCACTGGACTCTTTTGCCAAAATGAGTCTTCGAGTAGATTTCTTGTAAGTCTTTGTTACCTTAAGAACAATAACACTCTTTGTTTTCTTACTCGGTGAAGCTGCAGATGCTCTAGTGTTAGGTCACTTTGCTAGAGGAGTCGATGAGGCCTTTGATGTGTCTTGTTTCTTTCTTTTCAACACTTTTCCCTTAGGCCATTCGGTGCTTAGTGTTATAGCTGCCTCTTGGGCTTCAGATTCCTCTTTGGTAATGGCTATAGTGCCTTTGATAGGTGTGGAGGAAGAATCTTCTCCGAATTTCTTCGATAATGCCTTTATCATCTTTGTTGCCTTTCTTGTAGCTTTGGGTACTACAATGCTCATTTTTACTTTTTCCTTCACTTCTTCATAGGTTCCATACCTCAGCTCGGTAGCATGCCTTGGAAATGTAAGAAATGCATCAATTTGTTGTTGTGTGATGTCAAAATCAATCTCGTAACCCATAGGTGACAAAGATTGAGTTCTTTGTTCCACAACATTCACATAACAGTAATTAGTGTCTACTTCAAAACATATGTCATCTTTGTATTTTTCCACTAGCTTGGGTGGAATTCAGTATCTGTTATGCATTTTCTCTTGAAATTTACTGAAGTAATCATCCATAATATCATTAAAATTATCACCTAGCTTCTTAATGAAGTCATTGATCTGATGGGTGATTGGTCGCTGTAGTTCCCAAACAACTTTACTGACTGTTGGAAAGAATTTTTCAAAATAGAAAAACATGCATACAAGCAGTGCTCCAAACTTTAGTGTATTAGCCAAGTTGTGCTTCTTCGGCTTCCTGATGGTGTTTAGATTCTCAAACATGTTTTTCAGCAACACCTCACATAGATCAATTTTCATGCCTTTCTTCACAATTTTGTATGCCGTGTCTACTGCTGCATAGGGTACACTATTTTCCCTTGCCGATTGGAAGAAATAGTAGCCTATTACTCTAATGGAAAATTTTAGTTCCTCATTTGTGACAGTGTTCAATTTCAATCCTCTGCAATCTGATTCCACTCTGGTTAAACTGATCAATTCCTTCTGTGATATCATTTTTTAAGCTTGGGCATGATCATAAATAGGGTAACTGGTAATCAGATGAATGATTTCCTTGGTAATCTTGAACGGTTGCTCTTCTAGCCACATGAAATCATCATGAACTATGCTTAGAAAAAACTTGACCCACTGGGGTTTGAACACACGGGGATAGGTTAGGGCTTCAGTTAATCCCTTGATCTTAATGTTCTCATATTTTCTATTCAATTTACCATCGGTGCACAATTCATCATATGTTTCTTTGATTTCAATGTGACTGAGTTCTTCAACATGACATTTGGTTAAGAATCTCACATCCTCGACTAATAACACTCTATCTGGGATGAGTGAAAATGCAGTTTTGTCATCCAGTTCAGATGCAACTTTGGGAGTTAATGAGTATTTTAGTGAGGGCTTTTCTACATTCTTAACAATGATGGGATCTTGGATCTTAGGTGCCATTTGTAGATTTCAGATAAAAGCTAACAAAAGATCCTTAGGGTTTGAGGATTTTCAAACAGCAGACACTTCACACTTAGCAGATAATAATAAATTGATAAGATCAGTAAACCAGCTTAACAATGCATTGAGATTGATGTAAATACCTTGAATTTTTCTTTGTAGGAGTTTTGATCACCTTAAATTCGCTTTGCTTTGCTCTCTTGAAAACTTGGTAAGTGAAAATGACCGCGTAAATGCTTTAAGTACACAATATACCTTATCGGGCTATATGTGGGTTAGCTCAAAACATTAAATGCACTCGGTTCCACTAAACTTTCTTTCTCCTTTTTTTTTTTTTTTTTGTGCTTTAACTGAGTAACCAAACTTCCTTCATTTACCGACTTGACAGTATTCCTATATTCATTGACTTGACAGGTTTCCTGTATAGTGCTCCATAAGACTTTGATAGAATTTCAAACTTACTACTACATCTTAACTATGCAGATTTTGACTTAAGTACATAATAAAAATAGGAACTATTAAGATTTGACCTTGAGAGAATGTAGTCCCTTCATACCTTTACCGATTAATTTGGAATAGGTGCACCTAACTCGGTAGGTAAGGTTCTTTCTTCATTTGACACAATTTCCTTCTTTTTCCAAATCATCTTTAATTTTTCTTTTATTTCCTCATTGTCTTTTCTAGGTTGATCTCTGCAATCTCCAACCAAGTGTCTAACTTTGTGACAATGAAAACATGCCATACCAAGATTTCTCCATGATCTTCGGTTGTTCATCCTAAACCTTATAAAGCAGTTGGCACTTATATGTCCATATCTTCCACAACATTCACACTATATCCTTGTATTTTAATCCCATGGTACTATAGAACATTGTCAGTAAGGATCTGTGTGAGCTCAGTAACCTCTAGCATTTTCTTGGTGTGCAGACCACATATAGTTCTTTTGCTTAAGCCAACACTTCTTGGTACTGTGTCCAAATCTATTACAGTTTTTACAAAACCCTTTGAATTTTTCCTTCTGATAATTGTTAACAGACTTTGTCCTACATTGATTAGATGTGTGACCATATTTATTGCAATTGTAACAATAACCATTGGACTTAGTGACATTCGGTTGCTTACCTTTTCTGATTTGGCACATGTTGGCAGTGTGACCTTGATTTCCACGGTAGTTGCAAATAGGCTTCTTTGTTTTGATGTTCTTCTTGATTCCAGCTTGCTTTGATGATTCTCCTCTCTCGGTAGTATGGATTCCCTTCTCGGTAGAGTCTTTTCCTTTGTAACCGAGTCCTACATCATTGTTGGTTCTTCTTGTATTCAGTTGCTCATCCAACATCTTTGATGCTTCATAACTCTTCTTCAGTGTTTCTTTGGATTTTATCTCTGTTTCAAGTTCATTGGTCAACCTTGATACTTCAAGTTTCAATGCTTGATTCTCACTATCTTTTAGATTTGCTTCATGATGTGCATAACCTAGTTGATCTGATAGGTTTTGTTGAATTCCAGTCATCCTTGTGATTTCATCATTCTTATCAGATACTAAGGCTTCAAGTTGTTGTTTCTCTCTTTCTAGATCTCTTACCTTATCCTCGGTTGTCCTCAATGCATCAAGATTTTCAGTCATCTATGTGCTGAAATGTTCATGTTCTCTTGTCATTGCTTTTAGTTGATCGACCAGTGCTTTGTTCTTTTCTTTCAATACTCCAATCATTTCTTCAGTCTCTTCAGACATACTATTCTCAGATGATGTCTCAATTTGTTCCACTAACTCTTGAGAGTCCTACAAATCATCAGATAATCTTCTTCTCACTTTCAAAGATTTTTGCATTTGCCTTTGCATGTCTACAATCACTTGATTAGCATGGTCTAGCTCTTCTTGCAGATACACAATCCTCTGAGATTGTTTATAGCCTTCCATTGATAAGATCTTTCTCTTTAGGCAGTTAAACCCTTTTCCAAGATTGAAGCTCTGATACCAATTGTTACACCCAATATGGAAAGCTAATGTACTAAGAGGGGAGGGGTGAATCAGTACTTCAAAACTTTTCTTCAACAATAACTTGACTATTATGCATAAACCGAATAGTGTGGTAACATAATATAAAGCTAAAAAAAATAGATAACAATCATACATGATTCACTCCATAACACATATATTTTGGTTACGTAGAAACTCTTGGTTAGAGAGAAAAACTGCAATGGGGATGGCACCCACAACTTCACTACTGCAATAATAAAGGTTGCTCGGTTAGAGCTACATGTTTAGCTATTTCTGATAGCTTACCCTATTAGGAGTATCAAGATCTATTAGATCTACCTTGCTAGAGGATTTTACAACACTTAATCTAAATGTTGTACCTGGTTAGAGGCTTTACAATTTATAGACTTGATTAGAGTCTTTTACCCTGTTAAAGGTTTCTCTTACAACTTCAAAATATTACAATAAAATCTTTACAAATATCTACAACTTTACATCTGAAATGTTATAGCAGATTCTATATGCTCAAAATAAGATTACCTTGCTTATAGCATACCTTGGTAACCCATATAGTAACTCGGTAAACCCTTATGTTTACTCTGTTCTTTGACTGTTCTCTAGAATCCTTCTCGGTGACCTCTGTGTCTCTGTAACAATCATAACACTTAGTGCTTTCACATGTCTTGCTTCATATATTTCTCTATCTTCCTTTCTGTCATGCTACATGTATATATTTTTTCTTAATCCATGTTGTATAAATAGATCTCTTATGACAGTGATCCATTCATTACTTCGATCTTACAAATATGTTTTATCGAATGAATAACCATGCAAAATATTTCATTGGTTAGATGACCTCAAAATCATACACAATCTTTAAGTGCAATTACCAATGTGATAACGGTTAGATGTTCCTTGATCTTGTAACATGTTTCCATATGTATGTCCAAGTTCAATGAATCTGGTAACATGTTTCACTCGATGTATATCAAAAAGGTGTGTCATCTTTGCTGCTCGGTAGACATGAAATGATACTCAGTAGACAGCTCGGTGTATACTACACTCTGAGACTACTTTCTTCTATAACAAACTGGACTATGCATACCGATTGAATATTCCAATAGAGGTAACCAACTAGAGTATATAGTATAACTTTGAACATAAAACTAATGGCAACTTGATAAGTAGTAACAATTTTCACTAAGTTGGAGCTTAGTGCAGGGGTTGTAGCTCCTTTAGGTTGTAGCCTATAAATTGATCAGGGGTTGGTGCTCCTTGGATTGGTGCCCTAAAATTGTAATCAGATCTTTTACATTATGAGGCTGGATTGGAGCAGAAGATCTCCAATAGCTATTCTCACTGAGGTTTTCCCCACATTGGGTTTTCCTTGTATATCTAGTGTTGTGTGATGCATTCTTGTGCATGTGTTATGTTAATGTTTTAGCAAGTCCTTTCACACACCTTGTTTGCACTGTTTGGGCTATCGGTTAGCACTTAGTTTGTTTTATATATTACTGGTATCTCCCCGTTGAAGAAAAAGAGTTTAAATCACTGATTCACCCCCCTCTCAATGATCCATTATGTCCAACAGAAGATTTTCCAGAGGAATATTTCAAGGAGGAAGAGGAAACTATACATATCAGAAAAAGGATAAGGAGGTAAGAAAAGAAGGTAATTCATACTATAAGGATAACAAAAATTTCTACCAGAGGAGAGAACCTAATGGCTACCAGAATGAAAATTTTGGAAAATATGATAGAAGACAAGACAAGAGAGTGTTTAGAGGAACTTTCTATAAGTGTGGAGGTGAAGGACATCGTGCTTTTGAATGTAAGAAGATAGAGAACACTAGGAGAAAGACATTGCTAAAATAAAGTCCCACTGGATCAAATAACAAACCAAAAGATGGAGAATTGTTGATGATGAGGAGAGATTTCTATCAAACTGGAGAAGATGAGGAGCCCTTGCAGAGGAGAAATTTGTTGAAGACTAGATGTAAGGTATCCGGTAAGTGCTATAAAATTGTTATTGATAGTGGTAGTTCGGATAATTTTGTTTTAGAAGAAATGGTAAATAAGTTGAAGTTGGAAAGATTGAAACACCCTAAGCCTTATCAGGTAGCATGGATTCAGGATGATCATAAGTTGTTAGTAAGTAAAAAATGTTTGGTGAAATTGAAAATCAAAAATTATCATGATGAAGTCTTGTGTGATATTATGCCTATGGATATTTGTCACCTTTTGTTGGGTAGACCTTGGCAGTTTGATAGATAGGTGATACATGATGGGATAAAGAAGATATACACTATTGTAGCAAATGGGATGAAACAAACCTTGTTACCCTTGGAGGAACCCTTGAAGAGTGAAGTTTGTATGAATGCTAGAATCTGTTTGGTGGATGGAAGGAAATTCCTAGATGGAATGAGACATGAAAATATGTGTTTTTCCTTAGTTCCAAAGAAAAATGAGCATCCAAAGCATGAAGAAGAGGAATTGGAAGAGATAAAGAAGTTAGTAATAGAGTATGAAGACATCATTTCAGATAATGTGTGTGATGGATTACCACCTGTGAGAAGTATCAGTCATTGCATGGACCTGATTCTCGGAGCTAGTTTTCCTAACAAAGTTGCACACCGGTTGAAACCAACAGAGAATGAATAGTTGAATAGACAAGTACAGGAATTTCTAAAGAAACACTTGATTAGAAAAAGTTCAAGTCATTGTGTAGTTGCAACATAATTAGCGTTGAGGTGTGTTTTGACACACTCACCAACAGTCAGGTAGTTTATGTGAACACTCACCACCTCTCCTAAAAATAATTCAATCTCAAAAGACTAATTACTCCAAGGTCTCTACAATTGGGTCAAGACTGTGTTGGGTCACTTAGTGGTTGATGTGATTGTACCTGTCAAGGGGTCTGCTAGTTGGAACAACTTCAAATTACCTACTTTTTTTTTGTATTTTTTGATTTGGATTCTCTTAAAAATAAGCAACAAAAGATAGATTAGGGGAACAAGGAAATAACATTGAAATCAATACAATAACAACTGAATGATCGACATGGTTAGAATTTCATAATCTCAATATTATCAATATCACTAAATCAACATTTAGATAACGAGCTCCAGAAAGTATACAAAGTCAATCAACTTCACACACCAACGTAAATTAATATTATGTTGGGAAAAATGGTGTCTCAACCTTGCATTTATGTGAGGTTACTATTTATAGTAAGTTTTCATTTGAGCACGAAACTCTCCCTGAAGCTTCTGGTTGGCTAGATAAGCATTCCGGTAAAGTTTCGTCGCAAGGTCACAGCTAGTTTTGAAGATATTAAAGTTTTCATCTTGGAGGGGTGCAATAAAACATTTAAACTTAATTTTGGGGACTTTAGAGGCTCCGAAACGCCTTGAAAAGTGGCCGTAACCGGCGAAGCACTTCGCGAGCTTTCCGGCGCTTCAAACGGCTCGTCAATCGGACACTCGGTTCTCAAGTTATGGCCTCCGGAAGTTTGTACTCCTGAAATAGGAAAAAATAATTTGTATCGAATACATAAATGAGCTGTAAAAGGGAGCGACACGTGTTGATGTGTGCTTTAACATGTCATAGGGCATCTAGAAGGGAGATAAGGTCGGCTACACCTTATTGGGTGGTTTTAGCCCATGGTTTTGTAATACCGTTTGATGGTTTCTTGTATTGTATCTCCTATTTATGAGGTGTGTGAGATAGAGGTTGTTTGTGAGAGTCCTATGGCTATTGAGTTGCCTCTGAATCTCTGATTAGTGGTACTCCTGCGAAGAGCTTGCTCTGCAAGTATTTTGTAATCTGTTTTTGATTGCTGAATAAAATATTGAGCTACTTTTGGAGGGTGGGGTTTTTCTCCCGAAAGGGTTTTCCGCACGTAAATCACTGTGTTGTGGTATGAATGCTATTATATCTATTTCTATTTTCTGTAATTGTTGTAATGATCTGAAAAAGTTTTGCATTACCCTCCTCTCAAGGTTAGTGTAGGAAGTTGTTTCCGCTACTTCACTTCCTTACATATTAATCAACCAATAATTGCCCTATCAATTTAATCCTCATATACCATTTATATGTAAATATGATTCATAAAATAACAAAGCATCCAAAAAGAACCAGTTGCTAATTCAAATAATAGAAGTTACCAGATTATGAAGAACATAACCGTATAGAACACACAAATAGATTAGGCAATCCACAAGCTAGTTTTGTATTAAACTTCAAAGAGTATCACAAAAAATATTCTAAACTCATAAAAATCTACATAAAATCTCTAATGGAATCTTAAATTCGACCTCAAATCATCAATTCGCGGACCCTTGCAATGAATCAAATGTTCTAATTTATAGAGTTTCATGTCCTAAATTCTAGGAATTAAATTTATTTGAACTAAGTGTTACAAAAACAAGGAGCTGAAATTTGCATGCAAGTCTCTGCCTTAAACTCCAACGAAACTACCAATTAACTATTACTAAGAAACATGCGTTCCCAAAATTGGTCATTGCAGCCATGCAAAATTTGCCCAAAAACTGAAGTCAATGTTGTACAATAGTTGAGTTCTTAGCCTTTGTGGTAACCAAAAATATCTTAAAAAAGCAATCAAAATTGCATGTGTGGCAACTATATGTTCATCCTTTACTCCTTTTATAGTTCTTATAGTTATTGATAAAGCATGCAACTATATCTTCAAGAGGATTAGCAACATATGAAATCTGGAACTTAGACTTCTCCAAGATTTGCTTTGCCTGCTCCCATCTGCTGACCAACTAATCAGTTATTCCCTCCACATGTATACACTGAGAGGTAAAAAATGAGTATCTATCCATTAATTATGTATTAAACTCCATTGTAGGTGAAAAATGATGAGATGCATACTCATCCCACTGATCTAACACTACACCTTCCTTCAAGAAACCATCTTTCAAAATATGGTGACCATATGCCCCTAACAACTTCTTTACAAAATTGTCATATTTACCAATTGATTTCAAAAGAGGAGCATGTGCCACCAATATCCTTGACCTGCACTGCTCAAGAACTTCTATCTTAAATTTAATTATAAAGATATAAGATTGCAACCTATCAAAATCATCTCCTCCAAATGAATCTTCATTTTTAATCACTTCTTCACCCAGGGCCAATATTTTATTCAAATTTTTACAATGCATGGTGACATCTCTGATCCCCACTTCCCAATTTTCTGCAAAATCTCTTATCACTTTCTCCATTTTGAGGATCCTTTCATAAATACCTGTTGTATGTTGTATAAAAAATTTTACCTTTGAAATCTTATCTTTCGCCCATGACTTTGTAGTAGTAGCTACTTTCCTCATTTCAATTAAAGTTCTTACATCACCTTTTGGCATCAATAATGTGGATGGCCATGTGTTATCTACCCTTGAATACAAAGGCTTCCCCATCTCCATGAGGAATTGTTTATATTGATCTAATTGTGCCTTTACCTACAACTAGGAGTTATGCTCCTTCTCAATTCTTCTCCTGACTGTACTGGTAGTAAACTCTAATGTATCAAGCTCTCCTCACTTTTTCTTCCTTCCAAACCTAACCTATGACACTTGATATTTCGAAGGACCCTCTCCTTTAGCCTCCATAGGGGATGCGATATCGATAACTACTTCACCAGAGCCAATTCTAGATAAATGGTGAATTGTCTTGGCCTTCTTTGTTTTCTTTGGCTCCTCCATAATAACCTGCTGCAGTGAGAGTTTAGGTAGAACCACCTTTTGTTTCTTATTAAAAGTGAGGGTTAACCATTATGGTGTTCCTTCATCTATACTCCCTCCTTGGGTGGATATTTGTGTCATCACCCTTCCAGCTTCTTGTGATGATTCCTCCTCTTGTTGCTACTCTTATGCACCAACCTATGTATCTGGAGGAGTTTGAGTCTATCCCTGGGTAGTGAGCACTAGTACGATGAGTTGTTGTTGTTGTGAGAGCATTTGCTGAGCCAAGTTTGATTGTAGAGTGCTATCAATATCAAGTTGTTGTTGATATTCTTCTAACTTCTTTCTCACTTGCTCATTGAAGTCCTTGGTTGGCTCTTGACATTTTTGCTCTATATCCCCACTTGTGATATATTCAAGCAAATTTTCTACATCTAGTGGAGTGAGAATAAGTATTTCATCATGATCTTTATCTTGACCTTGTCCCATCTCCCCCTCTTCATCTTGTTGTTGTTCATGTGAACCCTAATCATCTATATCCATAGGGGTTACCTATTAAAGTTTTGATACATTTTTCATGACACGCTCCCTTCGTTTCTATGCACTAGGAGTCATTATTTTCCTCTTCTTAGGCTCTACCTTTTTTGGTGTTGGCTCGACCTCCTCCTAGTCTGATTCTGACTCCAAATTATGAATAGTTATTGTTTCAGTTGTAGGAGTCATTGTAGGTGTAAGCATCTATGAAGAAATGAAAGATGGAGTGACAATTGTTCTAACCATGAGTGGAGGTGTTAGTGAAATAGTTGTTGCAATAGATGCAATTGATGTGGTGGTTGTTGTAGCAGTAGTGGTGGAGGTACTAGAGGGTTGAGCCTCTTGAGAAGGTTGTTCTGTCATTGTTGCAACACCCTCAATAGCAGGCCTAACAGGATGAATTTCTGCTTGTGGTGTAGCCCCTAGGCCAACAGTAATCCCTAAACTTGCCTATTTTTCTAGATATTCCACCTCTTTCATTTTTTCATTTAGCTTATGCTTCAACTCTTATGTAGTCAATTGAGTTTTAGCTTCCTTCTCTTCATCTGTAGATGTGTTCTTCCTTTATTTGACCTAGTTCTTCTTGTATACTCCTTATGTATCCTCGATTGAGGATTATCAGTAGGGATATTCTTTTGTTTTCCTCTAGAGGCAGTTGGTTTGATCTATAGACTTAACCACTTCCTGGTTCTATCTACCACTGCTTGAGAAATTGTATCAATGTCTACCACTTCTTGCTGTGACCACCTAATTGGAGGGAGCAGCCTCTTAGCTATACTTGTTTCTTTGTACACGAGATCTAGCAAAACACCATCATCATGTAACTATTTGGGTAAGTTGGTCTCAATACCAAAATCCCTTATTTGCAGAACAATGAGGTGATGGTAATATTTTTCTCTGGCCTCAAAGATATCCTAAAGATTGTCCCAAAAATTCTCTAGGGCAGGCTAATGTCCTTCATATACTTTGGGCATCAGTCCTTTTAGTTTATTGTACAAGTGAAAATTTCTTGGAAAAATTGAAAGGCTTCAATTGTAGTTCCTGCAATTCTTTCTCAACAACCTTTTCCACATGAATCTCCAGACATGAAAAGAATGATAAATTTAAGGGAAATATTCACCTGTAACCCCCATCTTATGTCTTGATGATAATATATTTTGCAAATGCACCATCTATCTTGCATATTCTAACAAAATAACTCTATCTGTACAATACTTGGGCAATAAAAATGGTTCTCCAGTGCACCCACTCACTCTCAGATAAGTAGATTGGGAGTTTTGTATAAACCAACACCCCCACTTCTTTACTAAATCTATTGCTTCCTTTCTCAGCCTAAACCCAATGTCTCTTGTTAGCACCATAATAATTGGAAACAAGAATGCGTCATTGATTCTCTTGAAGTGCTGCCTGGATTATTTCAGTGACAATTGGGTGTAGTATTCCCACACAAAATTATGTCCTTCTTCTTCCCCTAATGTGCCCTCAGTCTACAACCCTATAAATTAACTGGATCTAGCTACCACCCAAACAATATAAGATGTAAAGAAAAATTTCTTCGTGTTATGTACCTCCTTGAGCTGGTCTCTTATGATAGCTGATAAAATTTGAGCCCAATCGTAGTATTGCTGCCTGTCTAGAATGGTTAACCTAAATGAGAACATCCATGGTTGAATGTGTCATCATGCAGGTTTGCCAAATTCCTTTCTAAGCATTATGATTAGATCCCTTTGTAGCTCTTTGAAATCCTGCCTCAAAATTTCATTTGCTTTTAGGCCCATTTTCCTCTCTTGCTTGAGCCATTCTTCATTCATTCTCATTTCACATTGGATCATGTTTTGATTACATTCTCTTTATCCATCTTCTTATCCCTCAACTAGTACCTCCTTCCTGATGGGAATCTGGAAGACTAGGGCCAACATATTTGGCGACAAATCAATCACTATTTTCCCATTAATGTCAACAGATTGCCTAGTGTCGGGGTTGTAGAATTGAACAACTTGCATTATAAACTCTGGCAACTGCACTAACTATGGAATGACAGTTGCCTCTACCAGACCCGATATTTTAATCCACTTGTAATATGTGCTCAACCCTAGCTTCTCCAATTGTTTCTCTCTGTCTTCGAGCTCTATGTGCCCAATTTTTGTGTTTGTCACCCACTGGATCGCATCCTCTAATTTGGAGGCATATGTTTTCCCCTGGTATTGATATTTCATGGTGATCGGTACCTTCTTGAGATCTTTTTCCTTTCAGGAGGATTCCATTAACATAACTAACCTTGCAAAACAAACCAAACAAGCATAAAAAACTACTCAAAAAGAAAGCTCTATAAAAATAGCTCACTTCGAGACTTCGGGATCCTAAGGTTCCAAAGTGAGTAAACATCAAGAATACAAAGAAAACTTGGGAGTTCAGGAACCCGAGGTGCCAAGTTAAGACTGCTAATAGAACTAGAAAATTTGGAACCCCAAGAACCTGAGATACCGAACTCACCGACAATACAAAAGTAGACCACTTCAAGAACTCGGAAACCTGGGTTTCCGAGGTGGTCAGACAACAGACTCATGAAAACAAAATTAGGACTTTGGGGTTTCGAAGTTCCAGGGTGGGACTCTAACATCCATGGTGAAACTTTGAAGAACCAAAGTCCCAATAAACCATAAAGATGGAGTAGGAAAGGAGCTTGGGACCACGGGACTACGGGGTTCCGAGTTGAACAAACATGCAAAAGGAAACTAATTCGGGAACTCGGGAACCTAGGTTTTTGAATTAGTTTAATCTAAGACCTAGAACCACTAAAACCACCATTTTGTCAACTTGGGAACCCGGGTTTCCAAATTAGTGATAGAAAATAGACAAAAACATATGACCGCTATTTTGGTAATTCGGGAACCCGGGTTTCGGAAAGAGCATAGAAAGGAAACAACCAAGGAAAAGACTATCATTTTGAGAACTTGGGAACCCGGGTTTATGAAATGAAAAGACAACAGAAAAATCCCCTAACCTGGAACTTCACGAACCCAATATTTTGAGGTTAGGTAAAAACAAAAAATCACAAGAAAAACACACAAGACGAGAAAAATTCAAGAAATATAAACTAAACCAAACAAAATATAACCTAAGATGCACAAAACTCTGCATGAAAGAGGTGAGAAGACCACTTACCTGGCACAAAAAAAAATGATGGTGTCAAATCGGGTGTGCGGGAGTTTGAAATCACGAGGTCAAAGCTTTGGATTCGCAATAGTGAGTGCACAAATGAGCTCCAAAATGACCCCCATGATGATATGATGAATCAATAATGATCCGGTCAACTACTAAGAGGGGGGGTGAATCAGTTTATAGAAAACAAACTAAACTTTCTCATAAATTGATCATTGAACTAACCGGTTTAGACACTATATCAAAAACTGCAACTGCATTGTCATGTTTACCGTTTCACTATAATACCAATATAACAGTATAATAGATTTGAAACTCATATATCATTTAGCCAAAACATCAAACCACTTTACTAACATTAGTAATAGCACATTTTAGATCACTTTCGGTCATCTAATCATATCTAAGTGGCTTTACTAGTTAATCGTATCAACCATATCAAAACATAACCATAAAATCATTCATCATTTGACACAATGATTTTTGACATGGAAACCCAAATGGGAAAAATCACATTGGGGATGAATACCCATAAGTATTCTAAACTCTTTTGAAGTTCGCCCTGTTAGGAGCCAAGCCTTGTTAGAAGCTTTATAAAAATTTCCTATTAGGAACAGATTCGGTTAAGGACCACCCGGTTAAGGGATTGACTACAATACCCTGTTAGGATTAACCTCGATAGAGGATTTCAAATCCAAGCTAATGGATCACCTGGTTAGAGGATTTAATTGTTGTAATGGTTAGAGAACAACAAGGTCTTTGTTGATCTGGTAATAGTACTAGTCTGCTTAATCAGATCCGTTTATGCTCCTATCTGCCTTCAAAACACTTTGTAGATACTTCTTCTAGTTAGATAATCAATCACACTACCACACTTAACAAAATTACCAACACAATTACAAACAACTCATCAACCTTAAAAAGAAATACAATAGGTCGGTAATACAACACAAAATCTGAGATCTCATAGAGATTATAAACATATCGGTTCAAACATGACCATTAGATTACATAGAAATTAGCTGCACATGGTTCAAGATAACTTCGACTGCTCTTGGATCACCACACATTGGATCCTGTAACTCATCACACATTATTCACTTCATTCTATGCATTTTCTCATTCCCAAGATAAAATAATTATCTTTATGTGCCAAAACCACTTTGAAATGCATCACGTGCATCATGCATATGTGGCATCTCCATCTTCGATCACCATTCGATCATAGATCAACATAACCGATTCACCAAGCTCCATACGTTAGGGTTTGGCATATCAACAGGTTAAGGTTACTGGTTGATCACTTTGCTTCAAATACCAATACCAATTTCCTTCACTGCTCAACTACCGATTGCATTTCTGCATCACTACTGGTTGCAATGCAACTCCATTACCGGTTACTATTGACATCAATGACAATACTATACTTCATTAATGCAATCTTCATGCAATGCTAACAATCTCCCCCTTTGGCATTGATGTCAATACAAATATCAATACCCTTTTGACCGTGATGATTGAGAGTAATGCACATATATAGATATAGGAATCCTGGTTTACATTTTTCATGTACTCTCCTTCAATTGTGTCTCCATGTCTTCAGCCGGTAACTAGCTACCAATCATATACAGTTCTTCTCCCCATCAAGCATACAGTTCATCTCCTCATGAATCATACAGTTCTTCTACCCCTTTGACAATAATGCCAAAGTAAATACCAATATCAACTGGTTAACTATTCCATGCTACACCAATTTGCAACAATGATCTGCAACTTGTTGCTCCTCCTGTGGAATAGCTCCACTCTACATCAATCCTGCTTCATGATTTTCAGTAAGCTCTGGGACTAATGTATTAAACATCTTCTTAATTGACCTCATGTAGGGGTACAACCCCTAACTTACCTCTAAGATACTCAAAAGTAGCCTTAGGTAAAGGTTTAGTAAATATATTTGCTAGTTGTTCCTTAGTAGGTACATGCTCCAATGACACATCTTTAATCTACACTTTCTCTCTTGAGAAATGATACTTCAGATAAATATACTTGGTTCTTGCATGAAACACCGAGTTCTTTGAAATGTTTATTGTACTAGTGTTATCACAGAAAATCCTTACTGGTTTTGTAATCTTCAACTTGAAACCTTCTAGAATGTGTGTTCATCCAGATTGCCTGTGTATAGTTCATGTATGATGCAACATATTCAGCTTATGCAGTTGATTGTGATATGCAACTTTGCTTCTTGCTGCTCCAGGATACTATCCTTCCTCCAAGAAAGAATGCTTCTCCAGTTGTACTCATCCTGTCATCAACATTTCCTGCCCAGTCTGCATTTGTATAGACTTTCAAATCAAATTTACCTTCATATGGATACCATAATCCATAATCAATTGTACCTTTCAAATATCTAAAAAATCTTGTAGTTTCTACCATGTGTGTCTCCTTAGGAATTTTCTAAAATCTGGTAACTAATCCAACTGCATGAGAAATATCTGCTCTTCTGTGGACAACATAATGTAGTTTACCTATCATTTACCTATACTCCTTTTCATCCACTAATGCAGAATCATCCTTCTTAGATAGTTTACAACCTGTAACCATTGGTGTTCCAACTGGTTTACATTCTCCCATTCCAAAAGTCTTCAATACCTTTTTCACATACTTGGACAGTGTGATGAAGATACCATTCTTCATCTGTTGAATTTACAAACCTATAAAGAATTTTATCTCTCCTACTAGAGGCATCTCAAATTCACTTTTCATCTCATTAGCAAAATTATCACACATGTCATTATTGCCTCCAAAAATGATATCATCCACAAATACCTCACTAACCAGTATCTTATCTCCTTCAGTCTTGAGATATATATTGTTGTCTTCATTGGTTCTCTAAAAACCTATCTTCACCAAGTGAGAATGTAGTCTTTCATACCATGCCCTAGGTGCTTTCTTCAAACCATATAGTGCCTTGTATAGTTTGCACACCATATCTTTTGCTTTAGTGAAAGCATAACCATCTAGTTGTTCAATGTAGACTTCCTCTTCAGATATTCCATTTAGAAATGTTGACTTCACATCAATCTGATATACTTTGAATCCTCTATATGTTGCAAATGCAAATAGAGTCCTAACACCTTCCAATCTTGCAACTGGTGCAAATGTCTCACCATAGTCTTTACCTTCTTCTTGTGAATAACCTAATGAATACTAAGAGGGGGGGTGAATTAGTATGCCTAATAACTTAACCAAACTCTTAAACAATTTTTCAACAGACCGGTGTAGTAGTTTAAACAACAAACTGGTTAAAACATAAACAAGCCAAATAGAAAATAAAGCATTCACCCATAGAAGAACAATCACCATAACATAAGATATTTTGAGGTGGAAACCCAAATGGGAAAAACCACGATGAGTAAAACTCACAAGTCAACTATCTGTAGAATAGTAACCAAACCGGTTAAGGCCTTACAATGTTCTTCACCAGAACAGATCCTGTTAGGAATCTAGATCTCTGTTAGGAGATAAGTCCTGTTAAAGACTACCCTGTTAAAGTATTTTAGATCCACAAATGTGAACCACCTTGTTAGAGGATTTACAAAAGGCTTGGCTGGGCCTACCCGGTTAAGGGTTTCAGACTTGTTGAAGAGATTAGTAATCAACAAGTAAATGATCTAGAAAGTAGCATGGAATGCTTGATTAGATCCTTGACAGTTCTTTGTTAATGCATTGCAACATTACTTAAATCTTCTATCCTTTCCACTCACAATCTCTGTAGTGAGATACTTATATCACACAGACCTAATATTCTGTCAAATACTTTGCACATATCAACTACTTCAAAACCCTAGACATGATGTCCTCATATATGAATCTGATTTCATGTCGGTCCAATAAGATTAGACTATAATTTCCTAGGTACAGTGCATCTGGACATATTTGGTAATACGGCACAGAAACACCACTAAAGTGTCGGTAGAAGACAACTCATCACACTTTATACTTATACCGGTTTAACAATATACCTATTACCAGTTAATGAATAAAGACTGGAAAACTAGAACATAATGTTCCGATCAAAAATATTAACTGCCGCTAGGGGTCCTTGTTCCGCTTGAGGTCTTCATACTGCTTCGAGGTCTTCATACTGCTACAACTAGTAAGCATCTTCTACAAAACACCAATAGTCTTCTACAAACAAATACTATACATACAATGGCATATAATACCGGTGTGAATCAACACAACAGATATTACTGGTGGAGAATAACTCATACATAGAATAAGTGTGTGTCCATCAATGAAAATCACAGCTTAAACATTATCAAAATACCAACAATCTCCCCCTTTGACATTGATGGCAACACTTAGGAGATTTTTGACATCTAAGTGCTTACAAAACAAAAGTAGATGCCATAATCAAAATTACTCCCCCTAAGCATATACACTACTCCCTTTGTAAAAATTATAAGTATGTGCATGAAATTTTCAATACTGCTCCCCCTTTGCCAACAATGACAAAGTAATGCGAACACTCCCTTTTTCACCAAAATTTACCAAGGTTATATTGCATAACATAAAAACAGAGTATATGTTCATGACAATAAAGAGTACAACTTCTCAAAAAGAGATTTAAAGTTTTTTAGAAAATTCTTCATGTCTGAAGACCATGAATCAAGAACTGAGGCAGAAATTTCACTCTCGGTCTTCATCTGGAAGGCTAATTCTTCTATTGCATTGATAGTGCTCATCTCCTGAGTTACAGTAATAGCCTCCAAGTTCAGGAAGCACTTCTAAAGAACCTAGAATTTCAGTAGTAAAAGCAACTAGAGCTCCTGTAGATCTTGAGTCCGCTTGCAGATCTCTGATTCAATCTTAGAAAGATGATGTTGGTGAGTGTGAACAATCTGTCCATACACTACGAATGAATCTGTGAGGTAGGAAATTGGGAATCATCACAAACATTATAAAAACTAATCTAGCTCAATCATGAAATCTCAAATGTAACGATCAATCCTAATTACATCCAATAGAGACATAAAGACAAAACATTCAAAACTAAATACTATGCAAACCAAATGTAGATATGAATGCTTCCTTCATGCGGCTCCATTGTCCTTCTTTCTTCTCTAAATAGTTTTGTTGTAGATCTCACCTTCAAGTGCATAAACCTAATGTGAAAGCAAGATTGACATTGGCACAAGAGTACTCGAAGCGTGATTTGACAAAGTGATTAGAAATTCGATAATCTGATTAGGGATTAGATTGAAGAAATTCATCCAATTTATAGACAAATTGGATAGATGGATCAAATTAGCATGATTCAAATCAAATAGAAATTGCAAATCAAAAATGTCAATTATGACAATTTATGACAAATTATGCACCTTCTATGCAAAATTTGATTGATTGATGATTATGACAAAATATGACAAATATCTATGTCAAAATTGATTGATTGTCAATTATGACAAATTATGACAAATTGAAATGTCATTCCCATGGAATTAGGAGATGAAATAGGAGGGAATAGAAATTAGATGAATTAGAAATTAGAAAATTAGAAAAAGAGGAAAATTAGGAATTAAGAATTAGGTAAATTAATTAATAATTTGTCATTTATTAATTAATTCACAAAAAGAGGAATAATTATCCAATTAAATAAACATTTAATTGCGATGAGAAGACTTAGGATAAATAAATAATCTATTAATCCTAGAGGAAGAAATGACACACAAGGTTAAATGATTAAATCATGAAACCCTAGAAGATGAATTAGCAATGCGAGAATGACAATTAGGTCTTGATTGAAGATAATTGATATCGATCATGATTTTGAATTGATAAATGACCAATGTGATAAATGATTTGATTGATAAATGTACCAATTGATGAGGGACATTGACTAATTGATCCAAATTGAGAAAGACGACGATCGATGACAAATCGATCACAAAATGACAAAATTGACAAGAAGACAAGGATCGACCAAAATCATGACTGAAAATTGTTATCAACAAGACCTAATTCGAAAGCGAGAAAAATGAGGAATGCCGAAGAAGGACTTGATGCTCGCAAATGATAAAGACCAAGTACGCAACATAGAAGAAATGTTAATGCAACGCAAAAACCCTAAAATAAGGCAATGCGTAAATGTTAAAGTACGATTCCGCAAGTGTTGACCATTTTTAGGTGTCTACATTTTGCCCCTCTTTGAGACAATGCGATTTTAAGTGTTGTTTCAAAGAACAATAATGAAAATGCCCCAGACAATGACAATGACATATGCATGCCCCCTTGAGGAATTGGCCGGAAATGTCCAGAAAAGAGGCCAATTGATCGATAAGAATGATAGAAAATGATAGGAGCAAACAGATTGACAAGACTGATGGAAGAAATGTTAGTAAGCAGAAATTAGACAGAGGATAGTTAGAGATGAAGGAAAACTTGTTTTCACAAATGCACATAAGTAGGTGAAAACCTTTATTTGATATGGCAAAATGGATGCGTAGCATCATGGCATTGAAGGCCGGAGCTAAAATGCAACCCTTTTTGCAAAAGACAGACACATCACAGACAAACAACAATTACAACCAAAAAGAAAAGGACCGTGAACCATCTCGATCACTCTAAATCACTTAGTGACATCATCAAGCAACATAGGAACATGATCGAAGCCAAAGATAAATCAATAAAAAGATAAGATGCACAAATTCCAACAAATCAAACAAACATCTTGATCTTCATTGTCAAAAGTTGAAAGTGCTGATAGGACGATCATGCTGTCTGGTTTCAGGACATGCGGTACTCCGTCTAAGACAAGACATCATCTGGTTTCGAGTATACCACACCCTGTATAAGACCCATGATAGTAGAGACAAGGACAAATGATTTTGAGGTTGATTAATATGACAATTTTGATCAGTTTGAATGTCTGGGTTGATTGAAAAGTTCATCTGTTAACGCATGATTTCATTAAAGCACAGTGTTGGCTTGCGATTTGTTGGATGTATGCTTAGTGATCTGTCTTATGCACCAAGAGGATATTTATTGACAAAATGCTTGTTTTGGGATTTTAATGTTTATGAAAAAAAAAAAAAAAAAAAATTCATTTTTTTAGGACTTTATATGACTTTTTAGGGATTTTTTTCAGGACATTATTTGATTTTTAGCAATTTTTTCAGGACAGTATTTGATTTTTAGAGATTTTTTTCAGGACATTTTTTAAAATTTTTTTTGGATTATTTCAAGTCATTTTTCAATTTTTTATGAGATTTTTTCAAGACATTTTGCAATTTTTTTGAATTATTTCAGGACATTTTTCAATTTTTATGAGATTTTTTCAGGACATTTTGCAATTTTTTTGAATTATTTCAGGACATTTTTCAATTTTTATGAGATTTTTTCAGGACATTTTGCAATTTTTTTGAATTATTTCAGGACATTTTTCAATTTTTATGAGATTTTTTCAGGACATTTTTAAATGCAAAAGTTCCAGTGATTGATCATGACAAGGGGAACACACCCAATGTGCATCTGAAAGATATACATAGACCGAGACCAAAACATATGTACAAGAAACCAGAGTATGCAAGACAATGATGTTGACCAATAACAGGCCTGGAATAGGACATTGGGTCTAGACGAAGATAGACATGATAAACCGGCCAAGAGAAAGCATAGCTAGAGGTCATGACAAATGACGGAGCAATAATCTCATTACTCATGGCGCCTGATTGCCAGGTTTTCACCATGGTACTTGCCCAAAGTGCCTGTTTGCCAGATTTTCACTAGAGGGCAAATCATTTTTTCTTTACTCTTTTGCTCTTTTTTTTTTCACTTTTTTGTTTTTTTGCTTTTTTTTTTGTATTTTCTTTTTTTCACTTTTTTTTTGTATTTTTTTGTTTTTTCAATTTTTTGCTTGTATTTTTTTAGGATCATATTTGAAGAAATGCTGATAGAAAATTATGCCCAGTACTTGCGAAGATGCATGCTGTTTACAAGATCAGATAGAGGTTCACCTTCTAGGGTAACAAGCTGATATGCCCCCGAGCCATAGGCTGCAGTCACTATGAAAGGACCAACCCAATTAGGTTCAAACTTGCCTTTGATGATGTTAGTAGACTATGGATTCTTAGGGTTTCCCTTTAAAACCAGATCTCCCACTTCGAAGTGTCGCCCTTTGACCTTCTTATTATAAGAGCGACAGAGACGGTTTTGATATGCTTGCAAATGTGTCAGAGTTGTCTGACGTTTCTCATCTAACATCTCAAGCTGATGCAGCCGAGAGACTCTATGTGTCTCATCATCAATCAGATGTTGCAAGGAAACATGCAAGGAAGGAATCTCCACCTCCAAAGGTAAAATGGCTTCCGCACCATACACCAAGGAATAAGGTGTTGCGCCAGTAGGTGTGTGGATAGAAGTGCGATAGGCCCATAGTGCTGGATTCAACTGTACATGCCAATCTCGACCAGCATCATTGACAACCTTCTTCAAGATCTTGATAATAGTTTTATTTGATGCTTCAGCTTGACCATTCCCCTATGGATAGTATGGACTAGAGAAACGGTGTTGGATATGAAACTTTTCACAGAGTTCTTTAACATATTTATTCTTGAAGGGGCAACCATTATCTGTGACTATGGCAAGGGGAACCTCATACTGGCATATGATATAATTCAGCAAGAATTTTGAAATTTGGACACCAGTGATATAATTCATGGGGATAGCCTCGATCCATTTTGTAAAATACTCTGTGGCTGTAATGATGAACTTGTGTCCATTTGCAGATGGCGGGTGAATCTTGCCAATAAGATCCAATCCCCATTGAGAAAAGGGCCACAGAGATATGACAGAATGAAGCTCTTGGGCTGGTGCATGAATGTAGTTTCCATGAATCTGGCATTTGTAGCACTTCTTAACAAAATCATGAACATCTTTTTCCAAAGTGGGCCAATAATACCCAGCACGAATCAACTTTTTGGCTAAGCTCAGACCATTGAAATGGCCTCCACATATACCATCGTGAACCTCGTGTAAAGCCATTTGTGCTTCGTCAAAATCCAAACACCTGAGGAGGGTATGGTCAAAGGAACGATGGTAAAGGGTGTCGGCGATGATGACATATTTGGCTATTTGTCGGATAAAGGCTCGGCGTTGGTTAGCGGAAAGGTTGGGTGGTAAGGTTTGAAATTTTTAATATTGATATACGTCATTGTACCATGGGGAGTTGGGACCAACAAGAACGCACATCACATCCACTGTCAGAATGTCAAAAGAAGGAACCAGTAATTGTTCGACTAAAAATTCACATTTGTCCATATTGTGGGGCATATTCAACATGGAAGCAATCGTAGCCATCGCATCGGCTGACTTGTTTTGCATTCTTGGAACTTGACTAAAATGGATAGCCGTGAATTTGGTCTTGAAGAAATCTACCATGTGCTTATAGGGAATAAGCTTTTCATCTTTTGTTTCGTAGTCATCATTGACTTGACGGATGACTAATTGACAATCTCCATAAACTTGTGAATGCTTGATGTTCCAGTGGACTGCTACTCGGAGTTTTGTGACCAGTGCTTCATACTCTGCAATGTTATTGGTACAGTGGAAAGTTATTCTATAGGACTTTGGAATAGTATCACCTTGAGGGGTGACAAACAAGATGCCTTCTTTGGACCCGAACTTGGTATGGGATCCATCAAAGTATAACTTCCATTCATTAGAGGACGTGAGAGCAAAGACTGATTCATCTGGAAAATTGGTCAACATGGGATGATCATCATAAATAGGAGCCTCTGCAAGTTGATCTGCTATGACTTGTCCTTTTATTGTCTTTCGCTCCATATACTCAATATCAAATTCACTGAGGATCATGACCCACTTTGCTAGGCGACTCATCAAAGCTGCTCTGCTAAGCAAGTATTTTAGGGGATCAATTTTTGCAACCAACAATGTTTGGTGGCTTAACATATAATGTCGAAGCTTTTGTGTTGCAAATACCACTGCTAAGCATGCCCTTTCAATAGTTGAATACTTTACTCATAGCCTACTAGTGTCCGACTGATATAATAAATAGCTCGCTCTTTGCCGGTCTCATCTTGTTGGGCCAAGAGAACTCCTAATGCTATTTCAGTTGCAGAAATATACAATATAAAAGGCTTTCCTTCTATAGGAGGCATTAGAATAGGCGGCGACAACAAATATTCTTTGAGAGCTTGAAAGGCTGATTGACATTGCTCGGTCCATTTAAAAGCGACACCTTTATGCAATAGATGCTGGAATGGATGACATTTATCGGCCAACTGAGCTATGAAGCAGCGGATTGACTGGAGCTTTCCTAGTAGACTGCATAATTGATGGAGATTAGAAGGAGGAGGCATATCCATTATTGCTTTAACCTTGGTAGGGTCGACCTCAATGCCTCTGTGAGAAACAA
Source organism: Cryptomeria japonica (assembly GCF_030272615.1). NCBI lineage: Eukaryota > Viridiplantae > Streptophyta > Pinopsida > Cupressales > Cupressaceae > Cryptomeria > Cryptomeria japonica. The sequence goes on from NC_081411.1 coordinate 813,916,558, forward strand.
TGTACCCTAGTAACTTGCCAGCTATGACACCAAAGACACACTTCTTTGGATTGAGTCTAAGCTTGTATGTCTCCATTCAGTCAAAGATTGGGCCCAGGATTGCTAGATGACTATCTCTTGTGACAGATTTGCATAACAAGTCATCAACATAGTCCTCCATCAAAGTATGCATGAAATCATGAAAAATTGTCGTCATTGCTCTTTGATATGTTGCGCTTGCATTTTTAAGACCTAAGGGCATCACATTCCAACAGTAGGTACCCCAAGCATAGGTGAATGTTGTCTTATGTTGATCTTTTGGAGCAATGCAAATTTGGTTATAGCCGGAGAAACCATCCATTAATGAGAGCATCTCATATCCAGCAGTCATGTCCACTATGATGTCGATATTTGGCAATGGAAAATCATCTTTAGGCATGCTTTATTGAGATCCCTAAAATTTGTGCAGATTCTGATGCCCCCAGTTACTTTGCTAACTGGTACTAAATTTGAAATCCAGTCTGCATAATCAATGGGTCTAATGAAGCCCACATCTAGTAATTTTTTTAGTTCCACCTTGACCAAAAGAGCCACCTGGGGATGCATCTTCTAAGTTTTTGTTTGACAGGCTTGGCATCTGCTTTTAATGGCAAATGATGAAGGACTAATTCTGGATCGACGCCAGGCATATCTGCATAGGACCATGCAAAGTTGATCTTCTTCTCAAGAAAAAAATTGACAAAATCTATCTTTTCCTGTTTTGATAGAGAAGCAGTAAAATGAATGACCTTAGGGTTGTCAGGTGTACCCAAATTGATTTCCTCGGTCATTTCCACAAGCATTGTTGATTTGTCCTGACTTGATAGGGGTATGTCCACTCTTCCACCTTTGGGCGCCTCGGAGAGGTTTTCACCCACAGGTACGTCTTTTATTTTTACTTTTGTATGATCAGAGAGTGCCTTACAGTTTTCACTCAGAGATCTATTCTTTTGATTTTTTACTTTTTCTTTTCTTTTTTCATTTTGATGACTAGAAGAGGGAGTTGGCTCCCCAAAATATGCCATGGAATCCAGGTCAATAGAAAATCCTGCCTTATGATCACCTTGTGGTATGCCTTCCCATAGTCCAAGGAATTCTGCAATTGCTTCATCATTTTGAAAACAGTCCAATGTGAGTGGTTCTTATTGGTCATGTTGGATAAGCTAGGGATAGATGAGGGGCATGTCATCATTGGTTTTTAGGAGAGAGAGGGCTGATATGGTAAAGATTTAAACATCTATGGTGTCACTATCCAAACTGCTTGTATCTGATTGGGAGCTTGGATCCCAGAATGACTCTATCCAAGCATGAGGACATGTTTTAGGAAGAGGAGTTATTTCATGTTTGTCTTCCATAGGCAAATTATCAGGGTCAATAAAAATATTGTCCAGGGCATAGGAGCTAGAAGAAAAGGCACTCCACTCCCATTCATTAGAATCAGTTTTGGGTCAGGTATCCTCAGGTGTTATTTCATCATCAGAGTCACGCCCTTTTCCACGCGTGGTTACTTTGGAAGATGAGGGTCCAATTCGCAATGGTACAAAACCTAACCCTAAAGTTGGAGGTCGTCTCTTGGGTATAACAGGTTCTAGCCTTCCATTGTTGTTCAAGCCTAAGCCACTGCAACCATCATATCCTTTCTTTTGCAGCATAGTAAATCCTTTGTCGTTTCATTCCACTAGCAACCTGATAGATGGGGTCTCAGTTGGATCTTTATAAAGCCAATCTATGACATCATCATCTACAATTTCTTTGTCAAGTTCACCCCACCTTGTAAATGTAGTGGGAGGTTGATATTGAATAACGACCTTAGGCTCCTTTTGCAATAAATGCAGTTTGCCATATGATTTCAGAGATATTGGTAAATTCTCGATGAGGAATGTTTGATCCATTGAATATTCTCCACATCCTTGGTCTTGTATCCTCAATTTTCCTTTGACAGCATCTAACAATTCATTAGGATCCACATAACTATGTGAATTGGCCTCTCTATTGACTGGGACTTGCTGCTGAGGGGTATCCTTTAGAGTAGCACAAAATTGAAATGGATTAGGATCTCCTGGAATTGTTATTTCAGTTCCATTGTAAGGATATTTTAAACATTGATGATAGGTGGATGGAACTGCTTTCATTGCATGGATCCAAGGACGGCCAAGGATCATATTATAAGGGAGATCAAGGTCTAGGACCTGCAGGAAAGTGTTTTCTGTCACTGGACCGACTCTGATAGGCAATGTAATTATCCCTTTGGATGGGCGCTCAGCATCATCATATGCTTTGATTGTTATTCTTTTGGAAGCATCAATGTCATTTTCTGTATATCCAAGGCCAATGACCACTCTCAAGGTACAAATATTAAGACCTGCTCCGCCATCTATCAAGACTCGTCGGATTTTGCAATTATGGACAAAGACTTCAAGGTGTAAAGGATCGTTATGAGGGAGCTTATCAGATGAGATATCATTATCAAAAAATGCGACATTTTGGGAAACAGCTAGATGTCCAATCCGGGCTTGAAACTGGTCAACATCAATATCTGTCGGGATAGTGGACTCAATTAAAGCTTTATCTAGGACTGCACGATGCATGGGAGACATTTTCAATAACTCAAGGATTGATATTTGTGTAGCTGTCTTTCCTAGATGATCCAAGAGATTATACTGGCTTGCAGGAGTTGGTTTGGAAGGAGCTGCAGGAGCTCCTTTTAGGATTATTTTAGATTGATGAGTGGTGACCGCACAAGAGGGATCTTGTCCCTTTATTCTTAGGGTGGAAACATACTCATTTGATGCTCTGAAACAATTGATGACATTGTTATAACTAGTATTCGCATAATTTGTTGTTTGGGCAGAGTTGGAAGAAGATGCTTTACCCTTGTCATGATCAAGCAAAGGAGTTTTGAAAATAGTATGATCAGTGTTAGAGGTTGCATGGGGTGGATCTACCTCAATTACTCCTTTCTCTAATAAATCTTGAATCATATGTTTCAATTGAAAACATGACGCGGTTTTATGTCCTTTGGACCGATGATACTCACAGTATGCATTATCATTCCACCAATGCGGTTTTACCACTGGTTCTGCCTTGATATCGAGTAGCTTAATAAATTTGGCTTGTATTAATTGCTTCATTACTGACTCAATAGGCTCTCCCAATGGCGTAAATTGTCAAGGAGGCCCATCCCGTGATCGAAAAGGTTTGCACTGCTGGTTTTGTTGTTGGCCTTGTGGTTGATTATATTGTTGAGTATGCTGTTGTTGAGCATGCTGTTGGTATTGCGGCTGTTGAGTAACATTGCTCACTGGTGCTTGATTTTGTTCCATAGTTGACATATTAGGAATTCTCAACTTCTTGATCGTCAATGGGGGTTGATTTGCATTCACCGCTCTTGCATCAACAACTCCATCACTAGTGACATTCTTATTTTTATACCAAAATCTATTTCTATCCCTTGAATAATTTGTGTTGTCACTATCTTTATTGAGCTTGATAATTCCTTTAGCTACAAGAGCCGTTTCAATGCTCATTCCTTTCTTAATGAGTTTCTCAATAGTACTAGGACTTTTCAATTTTAGTTCATACATCATTTCTGGGACCAAATTTTGGATAAACAGATTCACTTGTTGTTCTTCAGGTATATCTAGAGAAGAACGACTATACTAGGGAAGAAGGACAAGATGACAATGTCTCCCCTATATGCTTGGATACTAAGCTAGGTTTGACAAAATGACATTGATGACAAAAGGACAAAAGGTTTGATAAGGTCTACACTTCCTAACAATGACTTAGGGTTTATCAAAGATTTGGATTACTCAAGTATGACAAAACCTAGTTTTTGACACTATATGCAAAGGGACAATTACTATGCAAGTGACCCTAATATGATATGATAATGACTTAAGCTTAATGAAGAGACCTAAGGTATGCAAATATGAATGTATGACAATGGTATGACTTTAATGCAAGAGGACACATGCAAAATGGATGACCCTTATTGATATGCAAAGGAGTATGACCTAGGTGAAACCTAACCTTGGTAATTGACAATGACTTTGCAAAATGCAAACCTAGGATGAACCTAAATCTAAGCGACATGTGGTGTTGAGACAAGATTTTGAAAAATGTTTGACAACCATGTTTGAAGATGTTTTGAACTTTGTTGGATGAAATGTTCTTGTGTTTGACCTTGTTTTGAATCAATTTGTCTTGTTCTTGAAATGAGATACAATTCAACTTTTGACAAGCAGAGAATACAAGATATTTCAACTTAGACTCAAGACAATCATGCTCATTCCCACATTTCTTATGGTAGGCAAGGACATTAGGTACTTGAGAGGTAGACTTGTTATGGGATTCAAGGAGAATACATAGATTCTTGACCCCACGGGCTCCCCTCCACGGAACTCACTTCTTAGGGCAGCCAAGCATCAGTCCCCATGGAAATCTCCCCATTGCGAACTTAGTATCTCTTCCAAGTATCCGAACTTGTCCTTCTCAAGTAACTAGAAGGGTTTTTGGCTTCTAAAAACAAGGTGTTTAGTCAGGAAATCTATTAAGCGTTACTCCTTGATGTCACGCAAGCATGATTGAGACATTAAGCCCATCAAGATACCAAAAAAATGTAGTCGCACAAGGACGATTTAGACCATGAGGTCCGACTTAGATGTTGATATGAGAAAGAGTCCAAGGGTCATCACTTCCCAAGTAACTGCAATTCCCACATAACCCTTCCTTCAAAGCTTTCGCTCAATGGGTATTTTTTTATAGTTAGTTAGAATGCTAAGGTATTCTAGCCGTACTCACTTTGGGTCATTCCCTTCTCACGATTATCACTTGCTTGCAAAAGCAAATGGTCGGGAAGGCAGGCCGTCTAAAGGTGACACACAATCAAAGACATGAGCATGGTATCGAAGATCTGGATTTCTGATCACCCTAAGAAGGATGAGATAATACTCTCCTACTCCAATGTCACACTCAACAATCAAAGCAAAAACATGTTCACTCCAACCTATTTAGAAATCACTAGGTGCCTAAAAATTAATTGCAAACACCAAGTTTAGTTGTTTCTCCAAGGCAACCTGCAAAACCCAAGTTAGAAGTTTGAGGTGTTTATTCTTTGACCATCGATTCTGCATAAAACATGTTAGTAGTTTCATTTGTTGTCTTTGCTATGCATATGCCAAGATGCTACATAGATAATTAGTACAAAAAACCAAAAAACAGAAAACAGAATGCAAAAACAAAACAAATTTTTAAGCAAAACACTGCCTTTTTACCTCTGTTCTGGACTTTACACAGGCGCATAACTCATGACATAGGCACAGAATGCATGAAACAGGCATAGAATGTCTTCAACACAGGTGCAGGTTGCTTGACATAGGCGCAGGTTGTCTCACACAGGCGCAGAAGTCCCCAGAAAGCCCTGCACTACCCTATTTTGGGTTTTTTGGCCTGCAAATCAACTCAAAAGCACTCAAAAACACAATTAAGGGGTTAGATGGTTAGTGTTCATGTCGGTTTCACCAATTAATGTGAGGTAGGCAATCGGGAATCATCACAAACATTATAAAAACTAATCTAGCTCAATCACGAAAGCTCAAATGTAACGATCAATCCTAATTACATCCAATAGAGACATAAAGACAAAACATTCAAAACTAAATACTATGCAAACCAAACGTAGATATGAATGCTTCCTTCATGCGGCTCCATTGTCCTTTCTTCTCCAAATAGTTTTGTTGTAGATCTCACCTTCAAGTGCATAAACCTAATGTGAAAGCAAGATTGACATTGGCACAAGAGTACTCGAAGCGTGATTTGACAAAGTGATTAGAAATTCGATAATCTGATTAGGGATTAGATTGAAGAAATTCATCCAATTTATAGACAAATTGGATAGATGGATCAAATTAGCATGATTCAAATCAAATAGAAATTACAAATCAAAAATGTCAATTATGACAATTTATGACAAATTATGCACCTTCTATGCAAAATTTGATTGATTGATGATTATGACAAAATATGACAAATTTCTATGTCAAAATTGATTGATTGTCAATTATGACAAATTATGACAAATTGAAATGTCATTCCCATGGAATTAGGAGATGAAATAGGAGGGACTAGAAATTAGATGAATTAGAAATTAGAAAATTAGAAAAAGAGGAAAATTAGGAATTAAGAATTAGGTAAATTAATTAATAATTTGTCATTTATTAATTAATTCACAAAAAGAGGAATAATTAGCCAATTAAATAAACATTTAATTGTGATGAGAAGACTTAGGATAAATAAATAATTTATGAATCCTAGAGGAAGAAATGACACACAAGGTTAAATGATTAAATCATGAAACCCTAGAAGATGAATTAGCAATGCGAGAATGACAATTAGGTCTTGATTGAAGATAATTGATATCGATCATGATTTTGAATTGATAAATGACCAATGTGATAAATGATTTGATTGATAAATGCACCAATTGACGAGGGACAATTACTAATTGATCCAAATTGAGAAAGACGACAATCGATGACAAATCGATCGCAAAATGACAAAATTGACAAGAAGACAAGGATCGACCAAAATCATGACTAAAAATTGTTATCAACAAGACCTAATTCGAAAGTGAGAAAAATGAGGAATGTAGAAGAAGGACTTGATGCTCGCAAATGATAAAGACCAAGTATGCAACATAGAAGAAAAATTAATGCAACGCAAAAACCCTAAAATAAGGCAATTCGTAAATGTTAAAGTACAATTCCGCAAGCGTTGACTATTTTTAGGTGTCTACAGAATCATGTGGAAATTTGAAGTTGTCGATATACTTCTGTAACTTTGATTGGATTTGACTCTTCTTTTTTAGAGCTCATCATAAAATAGGTGAGGTTGGCAAATTTTTCTCAAGAGTAGGTTACCTTCACCCATAGCTAAACTTATATCATTCTTCCGCTTAAGTAGTTTTTCTCTGTCTACATTCATTTGCTTTACTAATGAAACTTTCAAATCTTTTTCATGCTTCTTCTCTGCAAAAACTTGGGCAACATCTTCTAAAGATTGCACTTGATCATCTACTACTATGCAAAGAAGTTTTAACTTGGCCAACGAGGAATCAATATTGGGAAGGTTAGTACCAGGGATTAGATTGGAAAGAATGTCAACAACAAATTGAATGACATCATGTTCTTTCTTTTTCCTCAATTCTTCCAATCTAATTTGAGCTAGTTGAATTCTCCTCAGTAGCTCACTTTCATCAACTAATTGAGTAAGATAGGCAAGAGTCAAATTGGTGGGACTAGTGGGATCAACCTGCTTGGCTTGATCTCCAACTGCCTTAGGAGTTTTTCCTCCTTCCTTTTCCTTGATCTCCTCTTGTCTTTTCTTATCCTCTTCTTCTTTTTCCTGGGCTACCTTGGCAGTCTTCTCTTTCTCCTCTTCCACTCTCTTCTTATCTTCTTCTTTCTTCTGCTCTTCTTCCCTCTTTTTCTCCTCTTCCTTCTTCTTCTCTTCTTCCTTCTTCTTCTCTTCATCCTTCTTCTTCTCCTCTTCCTTCTTCTTCTCCTTTTCCTTCTTCTTCTCTTCTTCCTTCTCTGCTCTCTCTTTCTCCTGTCTCGCTTTCTCCACTCTCTCTTTCTCTTACCAGTTTCTCTTTCTCTACCTTTTCTTTTTCTAGTTTCTCTTTTTCCTGTTTCTCTTTTGCCGCTTTCTCATCTTTTTCTTTCTCCACTCTCTCCTCTTTAGCTTTCTCCTTCTCTGGAGTGGTGTCCTTAACATCTAGTGCATCAACATCAATGGGGTCATTTTTTTCTGCTATTCTTTCACCTAGACTGTCGAAGATTTCATCTAGTTTGGCTGTGGATAGGTCAAGATCTTGCTCAACCAATTGATTAGCTTCAGATACTTTTTGCAATTTGATAGTTGCTTTAACCTGCAAATGGGTGTCTTTTTCCACTTCAGAGGTTTTGCCTCAGAGTAGCTGAAGTCTTCTTTTTTGCATGAAAAAGATGCCTTTGTATCGATTAAGAATCTCAACCAATTCTGAATTAGAGGCATCAGAAAAATATTGGGCAAAAATTTCTTCCCTAATTGCTTGCTCCTTTTCAATGACAATGCGCCATTTAGAATTAGGAACAATAGATTTAATGTCAATCAGAGACCGATAATTATCACACAAATATTTAATGACCTCTAGCTCTACTTCTTCCTTTTCACTATTGCTAAGATCATCAAAATAATCTTTTAGATCGTCAAGTACTTTCCTTTTAACATTCTTCATAATTCTTTGAAAATGTGTCATAGGCTGGTAAGAAGCAACATGCAAATTTACCGGTGCAGAGGTTGCTGGGACATTATTGGTTGACTTCCTCTTCTTGCTTGATTGCCTTGTCTTCTTCATTTCTACCTCTAGTTCAATGTCTTCTGAATTCGGTGAGTTATTCCTGGTTTTTCTCTTCCTTTTGAATACCTTTGGTGGAATAGCCTCTGGTTTCTTTTTGGCTGGTGACCTCTTGGTCACTCTAGGACTAGAAGCAGATGTAACCAGTGCCGATGTCGATGGCATTGCTTTACTCTTTTTCTACTTTGATACTTCAATATATTTGATCCTCTCAAATTAAGTACCGGTCCTCTTGATCTTTGGATCCAGTGGTGAAGCAAGTAGGGTAGAGGAATACCCTATGAGTATATCATTTACCACTTTATAGCCCATAGGCTCAACCACTTGCATTATGCAATGATCTATTTTGATTGTGAAATAGATATCATCTTCATATTTTTCAACCAGATCACTTGATATTCTCATTCTCTGGTTCATCTTTAGTCTGAACTCATCAAAGTACCTGTTCAGAGTCTCCAGATACGCATATCCCACTACTTTAAGACTCTCCTTTATTTGTTTGGAAACCGGTAGGTCACTCGACCATTGAACATCACCAACTCTTGGAAAATATCCTTGAAAATAGAAAAACAAACCGCCAAGAAGTTGACCAAAATTAAACCTCGGAGTTTTGTCCACTTTGATGGACTTCAGGTTCTCCATGAGTTGTTTTTGCATGTAGGTACATAAGTCACATTCTGCATTCTCCTTGATCATCCTATAAGTGGCATGCACTGCAGTTGTAGGAACAAAATTCATTCTGCTAGCATAGAATACTCTATACCCGATTACCGTGCACATATATTTCAGCAAGTCATCTTTTATGGTGTTTATAGTCACTTCCCATTGGTCGCTTATAGAACCGGTGAGCTCTATCACTTTTGTTTTGGTGATCTTGCGAAGAATGGGGACTTCCCCAATATTGCAGAAACTGGTCACGACATGAATTGCCTCTAGTGTAATATCATGGGTTCGCTCAAGGTACATCTTTTCACATGAACCCTACTTAGAATAATCCTAATGTGTTCTTCTGTAAATTCCTCAAGAAAATATAATGCATTGTAAAATTTCTTCTTCTTGATTATGTTGTACTTAGGTTTAATCTTCTTATCATCTCCACAAAATAGACTCAGCTGGGAGTGAATCACTAGAGACCCTAGGTCTTCTGGTTTGCAATCAATATATCTTGAAACATCCCCTTTGAGAATGACTCCGATGGGAATTTGAGATAGGGCATTATATTTCACCTTCTTCCTAAGAAAATCACATGATTCCTCAAGTTCGGTAGAACTAGAAGGAATTTTAGATGTAGAAGCCATGTCTAGATAATTCCAAATGATGAGAGTGATTAGACAAAAAATACCTTTATATTCCAAACTAGGGTTCATCGATGTCGACTTTGAACTAGGGTACACCAATGTCAAACACAACACACTTCTCCAAAAGCTTTTTTTACCACTCTGACCTCCACTCTGAATGACTACAAAATCTTGTGCAAGATATGTTCCTGAATTCTTTTGAATGCAAGATGAATCTCTCTTGTTGCTCTGCTTAAGATAGAAAAATTCTTCTTTGAAAATAGGTAAGTAAAAATGATGATGAAAGTCACTTTTAAATATTCTCCTACCTACCATAATAAATGCATCACCATTAGGGCACAAACCCTAACTTTTCCTTTTACCACTTCATTTCTTCTATCGGTCGATCGGTAACTAATACTAATAAAGGCACTTTATCGATATACTCCGGGGGTTCAAAACATTGTTACTGATATGTTCCCCTTATGCTTTTCGGAGCTCAGTTTCTAGTTCAGGGATCTCCACACTGGGTGTGGAAACTGGTACATCTTGTGGCTTCTCTTTAGATTTCTTTTTCCAAGTTTTATCCATATCCACCTGAATAGTTTTGTAGCTAGGAAATGTGGAAATCATCACAAGCAAATCAATATTAATCTAGCTCAATCACGAAAGCTCAAATGCAATGATCAATCCTAAAAACACTCAATAAAGACATGAAAACAAGACATCAATTCAAGATTTAAAACTAAGCAAACCAAATGCAGACTTGAATGTCTCCTTCATGTGGCTCCATTGTCCTTCTTTCTCCTTCAAATAGATTTGTTTGTGGCTCTCACCTACTAGTGCATATGCATGATGTGAAAGCAAGTAGACAAGATTGTAGCGCAAGAATACTCGAAGCGTGATTGATTCGACCAGGTAGGGATTCGAAAAAGTGATTAGTCAGGATTGAAGAAATTCATCCAATTTATAGACAAATTGGAGAAAAGATCAAATTAGCATGAAGAGATTCGAATGGAAATTGCAAATCAAGAATGTCAATTATGACAAATTATGACAAATTTGCACTTTCTATGCAAGATTAATTGATTGATAATTATGACAAATTTCTATGTCAAAATTCATTGATTGTCAATTATGACAAATTATGACAAATTGAAATGTCATTCCCATGAAATTAGGAGAAAATTGAAAATTAGATGAATTAGAAATTAGGAAATTAGGAATTAGAAATTAGGAATTAGAAATTGATGAAAAATTAGGAAATTAGGAATTAGGAGAAATTAGGTAAATCAATTAATAATTTGTCATTTATTAATTAACTCACAAAAAGAGGAATAATTAGTTAGCCAATTAAATAAACATTTAATTGTGACACGAAGACTTAGGATAAATAAATAATTTATTAATCCTAGAGGCGGAAATGACAAACAAGGTTAAATGAATAAAATCATGAAACCCTTAAAGATGAATTAGAAATGCAAGGATGACAATTAGGTCGTGACAAAAGATAATTGACATCGATTCGATTTGATCATGATTCTGACTTGATAAATGACCAATGCTAATAAGTGATTTGATTGATAAATGCACCAATTGACGAGGAACAATGACTAATTGATCCAAATTGACATAATTGAGAAAGACGACAATCGATGACAAATCAATCGCGAAATGACAAAATTGACAAGAAGACAAGGATCGATGAAAAAAATAGATTGCAAAATGAGAAGATTGAAAATGTCAATGATCGATGACAAATCGATCACAAGATGACAAGATTGAAAATGACCATGATTGTTGACAAATCGATCGCAAGACAAGAAAATTGAAAATGACCATGATCGATGACAAATCGATCGCAAGACGACAAGATTGAAAATGACAATGATAAATGACAAATCAATCACATGATGACAAGATTAATAAAAGGACAAAACCCTAATTAGTATTGATGATGTCCAAATATGACAAATGAGCACGCACATTGATGCGACAGGATAAGATCGATCAAAATCATGACTGAAGTTTGTTATCGACAAGACCAAAATCGAAAGCGAGATAAATGAAGAAATGCAGAAGAAAGACTCGATGCTCGCAAATGATAAAGACCAAGTGTGAATCATAGGAGAAATGTTAATGCAACGCAAAAACCCTAAAATAAGGCAATGTGCAAATGTTGAAGTATGACTCCGCAAGCGTTGACCATTTTTAGACATCTACATTTTGCCCCTCTTTGAAACAATGTGAGTTTAAGCGTTGTTTCAAAGAACGATAATGAAAATGCCCTAGACACTGACAATGACATATGCATGCCCCCTCGAGGAAGTGGCCAGAGACATCTAGAAAAGAGGCCAATTGATCGATAAGAATGATAGAACATGATAGGAGCAAACAGACTGACAATCAGAGATCGGATGCATGAAGGACAAGCAATTGAAAGCGCAAAAGACCACAACCAACATGAGATGGAGAGAGTGCACGTCCATCTATGCACTGACAAAGATCTATAAATGAGACAAAGAGAGTGAAAATTGCTCATTTGCACTAGCCAAAGAGGAGTATTTGTTGCTCTGGAAAAGGACACATGTAGAGAGATGGTGAACATTCCAATGGTAGTTCACCTCAGAGAATGTGTATGCATGTATAGATGACCAGATGACACGGGAGTAGTGGTATGTATCTCAAAAACCCATATTTTCAATTTTATGAATTTGACTTGCTTGCGGGACATTGCGGGGCCCACAGAAAATGCAGAAACTGATTTCTGCGCTTGTGTAGGGCGAATCCTGCACTTGTGTAGGGTCTTTTGTGCTTGTGTAGGCTACACAAGTGCAGTTTGTTGCTACACAGGTGCAGGAGTTTAGCACACAGGCGCAGTTGTGCTCTGGCAGCCCTAATTTGGTCAAAAATGGCATGCGAATGATCCAAAAAGGGGGGATAAGAATAGGATAGGTCAAAAGAGATGAAAAACACCCTGATTTGGACATAAAACAAGGAAATGCAGCCCATAGGAGCAAACCCTAAAACTGACAAAATGTGCCCCAATTGTGATGCAGAGTCGACAATATCCATTGATCACGCGGGAGAACCGACCTGACTGCTTCATGTTACGACATAGACTCAGGAGCATGGACAGAGATACATTAGCAGAACTTGGAATATACTATATCACATTTATGCCCTAGATTAGGGCAAACACAGGACTGCTTATCGCATTGGCAGAGCGATGGCATTCGAAGACCTCCTCATTCCATCTGGTGACTGGAGAAGCGACTATGACACTAGAGGATGTATGGCGCATCCTCCACATTCTGATTCATGGAGAGATGGTAGAGTATGACCCAGTGACAAGGAGAGATGCTTTGTGCAAATTATTTGAGTGTGACACAGATGATCTAGATATTGTAGAGAGGGAGATTGGTTGGGAGACCATGGCATCAGAGTATGATCGGTGATATGTGGTGATAGCAGTGGTGATAGCATGTCTATTAGTAGGAGACAAATGAGGACATGGATTCCCAATTGGATGGGGAAGAGTGCTAGAGCGGATGGTGATAGAGGGGACGGTGTATGCATGGGGACCATGTGTACTGGCTATGCTATATTTTCAATTGCATCAGATAGCATATCAGGGAGTTCAAACTTTGAGCTATGGAGTCACATTGCTATAGGTATGGGCATTTGAGCACATAGCCATATGTCGACCGATTGTAGAGAGACAGGTATTACCACATCAACCATATGTGTACTGCTATGGGGGAGCACTGAGATAGGGTCCATTTGGATACATATTGTATTGGCGACATGAGCTAGACAGACTGAGAGAGTTCACATGGAGGCCATATCGTGATTGCCCTAGATGGTCAGATGATAGTGATGAGCTACCATTTTGTAGATAGGAGAGGTACCTGATTGGGTGACCAGTGAATCACCAGAGAGTGATTGAGATGTACCTACCAAAGAGAGTCAGACGACAATTTAGAGAGAGGCAGGATGTACCTAGGAGGACTACACACTTTGCCCAATCTCACAAAGAGACGAGTCAGTGGGGGAGTATGATTCAGCCACACATAGCATATGCTAACTTCACATAGCTATAACAGAGACAATGGGATTGGAGATCAGATGTGGAGGACGTCAGGATGACAGAGGAGTATGACAGATGGTTTGCATGATGACGGCCAGTGCCATTGACAAATCTTGATATTCCAGTATCGAGGAGAAAGGAGGACTTCCAACTCGCAGGAGAGGAGGAGGGAAATTATGAGGATGAGGAGGATGAGGGGGACGATGAGGACAAAGATGATGAGAGGGATGCTGATCATGAGCCAGATTCAAGCGAGCAAGAGTCGTTGCAGGATATACCCATAGAGTTGGAGACAGCTAGGATAGAGGAGATGGAGATGTGTAGGGCTACCATAGCGAGTCAGCATGATCACATTGCGACTTTAGAGAGACAAAATGCTATCTTGAGGACAGAGCAAGATCAGTTCAGAGCGGAGATAGCCAGACTTACAACGTCTTGAGATACAGCAGTAGCTCAAGCATAGCGAGAAGAATAGAGAGTCACTGAGTACACTGGGTCGATTAGGGATGCCAGTGCGTGGGAGATGGCACAGATGTTGGTAGAGATTGGAGAGGAGATACACCATTGGAGGACACTATATGAGAGTGCAGTCCCACTAGAGCAGAGAGCAGCTTCATATCGGGCATGATCGAGGATAGAGAGCAGGGCATGCTCTCAGAGGTCATTGAGCAACATGGGGGTGAGTGGACCTATGAGACCACCACAGCTAGGACCTTGGACAGGAGGGACATCATCCTTGAGACATGGCAGGGATGAGGAGGATAGAGGGAGCACCCAGTGACAGAGGCACGTGCTCCTTATGACAAAGACATATATAGTTTGACATTATGTACACAGCTTATAGGCCATACTTAGGACAAACAGTCCAATTTTGTACTCCGATATTATTTTGATATATGATATGATATGCAACTATATGATGGGATGCAATGTATTATGGCTGATGTGTACTTTCCATGTATGGATGACTTATGCACTGTTGATGTATTATTGTGGAACATGTATGGATATATTTTTTATGTGTTTTTGATGCATTTATAATATGAAATGGATAAAATGCTTGATGTGATGTTTGATGTAATGCAAATGTACTAACCAATGAATGCAGGATGCAGCATATGTGTTTGGGGAAATCGGAGCACTAGACCGAACTGACTATCCGAACAGATGAAAGAAATGTTAGTAAGAAGAAAATGAGATAGAGGATAGTTAGAGACAAAGAAAAACTTGCTTTCAGTAATGCACTTTGTAGGTGAGAACCTTTATTTTATTGTAGCAAAATGGATGCATAGCATCATTGCATTGAAGGCCAGAGCTGAAATGCAACCCTTTTTGCAAAAGACAGACACATCACAGACAAACAACAATCACAACAAAAAAGAAAGGGACCATGAACCATCCCGGTCACTATAAATCACTCAGTGACATCATCGAGCAACATAGGAACATGATCGAAGATAAATCAATAAATGATAAGACTCGCTAATTCCAACAAGTCAAACAAACATCTTGATCTTCATTGTCAAAAGTTGAAAGTGCTGATAGGACGATCATGCTGTCTGGTTTTAGGGAATGCGGTGCCCCATCTAAGATAGGACATAGTCTGGTTTCGAGTATACCATACCCTGTATAAGACCCATGATAGTGTTGACAAGGATAGATGATATTGATGTTGATTGATTGATATGATAATTGTGATCAATTTGAATGTCTGGTTTGAGTGAAAAAGTTCATCTGTTAATGCATGATTGCATTAAAGCATAGCATTGTGATGAATTGTTATTGGATGGATGCTCAGTGATCTATCTATGAGGGGTTATTTATTGCAAAATGATTTTCGAGTTTTTACAATTTTTTTGTGTTCATTTTTTCAGGACTTTATTTGACTTTTTAAGGATTTTTTTCAGGACTTTTTTTTTTTTTTTTTTTGGATTATTTCAGGACATTTTCAATTTTTTAGAGAATTTTTTAGGACATTATTTGATTTTTTTAGATTATTTCAGGACATTTTCAATTTTTTAGAATTATTCCAGGACATTATTTGATTTTTAGGGATTTTTTCAGGACATTTTTCAATTTTTAGAGATTTTTTTAAGGACATTTTTCAATTTTTAAAAGTTCCAGTGATTGATCATGACAAGGGGAACACACCCAATGCACATCTGAAAGACATATACAGAGGCTAGGACTGAAACATATGCACAAAAAATGGAGTATGCAAGACAATGATGTTGACCAATCACAGGCCTGAAATAGAACATTGGGTCAAGACTCGGATAGGCATGATAAATCTTGATAGAGAAAGCATAGCTAGAGGTCATGATAGATGACAAAGCAATGATCATTCTTACACATGGCGCCTGTTTGCCAGGTTTTCACCAAGGTACTTGCCCAAAGCGCCTGTTTGCCAGGTTTTCACTAGAGGGTGAATCATTTTTCTTTACTTTTTTTTTTTGTTCTTTTTCTTTGTTTTTCACTTTTTTTGTATTTTTTGCTTTTTTGATTTTTTTGAATTTTTTTCAGGATCATACTTGAAGAAGTGCTGATAGAAAATCATGCCCAGTACTTGTGAAGGTGCATGTTGTTTATAGGATTGGATAAAGGTTCACCTTCTAGAGTGGCAAGCTGATATGCCCCTGAGCCATAGGCTGCAGTCACTATGAAAGGCCCAACCCAATTAGGTTCAAACTTACCTTTGATGATGTCAGTAGACTGTGCATTCTTAGGGTTTGCCTTTAAAACCAGATCTCCCACTTTGAAGTGTCACCCTTTGACCTTCTTATTATAAGAGCGACGAAGACGGTTTTTATATGCTTGCAAATGTGTAAGGGTTGTTTGACGTTTCTCATCTAACATCTCAAGCTGATGCAACCGAGAGACTCTATGTGTCTCATCATCAATCAGATGTTGCAAGGAAACACACAAGGAAGGAATCTCCACTTCCAAGGGTAAAATGGCTTCCGCACCATACACCAAGGAATAAGGTGTTGCATCAGTAGGTGTGCGGATAGAAGTGCGATAGGCCCATAGTGCTAGATTCAACTGTACATGCTAATCTCGACCAGCATCATTGACAACCTTTTTCAAGATCTTGATAATGGTTTTATTTGATGCTTCGTCTTGACCATTACCCTTTGGATAGTATGGACTGGAGAAACGGTGTTGGATATGAAACTTTTCACAGAGTTCCTTGACATCTTTATTCTTGAAGGGATGACCATTATCTGTGACTATGGCAAGGGGAACCCCATATCTGCATATGATATAATTCAATAGGAATTTTGAAATTTGCACACTAGTGATATAGGTCATGGGGATAGCCTCGATCCATTTTGTAAAATACTTTGTGGCTGTAATGATGAACTTGTGTCCATTTGCAGATGTCGGGTGAATCTTGCCAATAAGATCCAATCCCCATTGAGAAAAGGGCCATAGAGATATGACACAATGAAGCTCTTGGGCTGGTACATGAATGTAGTTTCCATGGATCCGGCATTTGTAGCACTTCTTAACAAAATCATGAACATCCTTTTCTAGAGTGGGCCAATAATACCCAGCATGAATCAACTTTTTGGCTAAGCTTAGACCATTGAAATGGCCCCCACATATACCATCATGAACCTCATGTAAAGCCGTTTGTACTTCATCAGAATCCAAACATCTGAGGAGCGTATGGTCAAAGGAATGACGGTAAAGGGTGTCGGCAATGATGACATATTTGGCCGTCTGTCGGATGAAGGCTCGGCATTGGTTAGCAAAAAGGTTAGGTGGTAAGGTTTGGGATTTCAAATATTGATATACATCATTGTACCATGGGGAGTTAGGACCAAAAAGAACGCACATCACATCTATTGTCGGAATGTCAAAAGAAGGAACAAGCAACTGTTCGACCAAAAATTCACATTTGTCCATATTGTGGGGCATATTTAACATGGAAGTGATTGTAGCCATTGCATCTGCCAACTTGTTTTGCATTCTTGGAACTTGACTGAAATGGATAGCCATGAATTTTGTCTTGAAGAAATCTACCATATGCTTATAGGGAATAAGCTTTTCATCTTATTTTTTGTAGTCATCATTCACTTGTCAGATGACTAATTGAGAATCTCCATAGACTTGTAAATGTGTGATGTTCCAGTGGACTGCTACTCGGAGTCCTATGACCAGTGCTTCATACTTGGCAATGTTATTGGTACAATGAAAAGTTATCCTGTAGGACTTGGGAATAGCATCACCTTGAGGGGTGACAAACAATATGCCTGCTCTGGATCTGAACTTGGTATGGGACCCATCAAAGTATAACTTCCATTCATTAGAAGATGTAAGAGCAAAGACTGATTCATCTAGAAAATCTATCAACATGGGATGATCATCATAAATAGGAGCCTCTGCAAGTTGATCTGCTATTACTTGTCCTTTTATCGCCTTTTGCTCCATATACTCAATATCAAATTCACTGAGGATCATAACCCACTTTGCTAGGTGACCCGTCAGAGCTGCTCTGCTAAGAAAGTATTTTAGGGGATCAATTTTTGCAACCAGCAATGTTTGGTGATTTAACATATAGTGTCGGAGCTTCTGTGTTGCAAATACCACTGCTAAGCATGCTCGTTCAATAGTTGAATAATTTAGCTCATAGCCTACTAGTGTCCGACTGATATAATAAATAGCTCGCTCTTTGCCATTCTCATCCTGTTGGGCCAAGAGAACTCCTAGTGCCATTTCAGTTGCAGAAATATACAATATAAATGGCTTTCCTTCTATAGGAGGCATTAGAATAGGCGGCGATAGCAAATAGTCCTTGAGAGCTTCAAAGGCTGATTGACATTGCTTAGTCCATTTAAAAGCAACACCTTTATGCAATAGATGCTGGAATGGATGACATTTGTCTGTCAACTGAGCTATAAAGTGGCGGATTGATTGTAGCTTTCCTTGTAGACTTCTTAGTTGACAAAGATTAGAAGGAGGAGGCATATCCACTATTGCTTTAACCTTGGCAGGGTCGACTTCAATGCCTCTGTGAGAAACAATGTACCTTAGTAATTTGCTACCTGTGACACCAAAGACACACTTCTTTGGATTGAGTCTGAGCTTGTAGGTCTCCATTCGGTCAAAGATTGGGCCCAAGATGGCTAAATGACTATCTCTTGTGACAGATTTGCATAATAAGTCATCAACATAGTCCTCCATCAAGGTATGCATGAAATCATGGAAAATTGTCATCATCGCTCTTTGACATGTTGCACTTGCATTTTTAAGACCGAAGGGCATCACATTCCAACAGTAGGTACCCCAAGCACATGTGAATGCAATCTTATGTTGGTCTTCAAAAGCAATGCGAATTTGGTTATAGCCAGAGAAACCATCCATCAATGAGAGCATCTCATATCCAGCAGTCATGGGTCTGATAAAGCCCACATCCAGTAATTTTTTCAGTTCTACCTTAACCAAAAGAGCCACCTAGGGATGCATCTTTCTAAGTTTCTGTTTGACAGGCTTGGCATCTGCTTTTAATGGCAAGTGATGAAGGACTAATTCTTGATTGAGGCCAGGCATATCTGCATAGGACCATGCAAAGCTGATCTTCATTTCAAGAAAGAAATTGACAAAATCTATCTTTTCCTGTTTTGATAGAGAAATAGTAAAATGAATGACCTTAGGGTTGTCAGGTGTGCCCAAATTGATTTCTTTGGTCATTTCCACAAGTAATGTTGATTTATCCTGACTTGATAGGGGTATGTCCACTCTTCCACCTTTGGGTGCCTCAGAGAGGTTTTCACTCGTAGGTACATCTTTTATTTTTACTTTTGTATGATCAGAGAGTGCCTTACAGTTTTCACTCAAAGACCTATTCTTTTGATTCTTTACTTTTTCTTTTCTTTTTTCATTTTGATGACTGGAAGATGGAGTTGACTCCCCAAAATATGCTATGGAATCTAGGTCAATAGCAAATCCTGCCTTATGATCACCTTGTGGTATGCCTTCCTAGTAGTCCAAGGAATTCTGCAATTGCTTCGTCATTTTGAAAACAGTCCAATGTGAGTGGTTCTTGTTGGTCATGTTGGATAAGCTAGGGATAGACGAGGGGCATGTCATCATCGGTTTTAAGGAGAGAGAGGACTGAGATGGTAAAGATGTAAACATCTGTGGTATCACTGTCTGAACTTCTTGTATCTGATTTGGAGCTTGGATCCCAAAATGACTCTATCCAAGCATTAGGACATGTTTTAGGAAGAGGAGTTATTTCATGTTTGTCTTCCATAGGCAAATTATCAGGGTCAAGGAAAATATTTTCAAGGGCATAGGAGCTAGAAGAAAAAGAACTCCACTCCCATTCATTGGAATCAGTTTTAGGTCGGGTATCCTCGGGTGTTATTTCATCATCAGAGTCACGCCCTTTTCCACATGTGGTCACTTTGGTAGATGAGGATCCAATTCACAATGGTAAAAACCCTAACCCTAAAGTTGGAGGTCGCATCTTGGGTATAACAGGTTCTAGCCTTCCATTCTTGTTCAGGCCTAAGCCATTGCAGTCGTCATATCCTTTCTTTTGCAGCATAGTAAATCCTTTGCCATACTATTCCACTAGCAACTTGACAGGTGGGGTCTCAGTTGGATCCTTATAAAGCCAATCTATGACATCATGATCTAAAGTTTCTTTGTCAAGTTCACCCCATCCTGTAAATGTAGTGGGAGGCTGATATTGAATAACTACCTTAGGTTCCTTTTGCAACAAATGTGGTTTGCCATATTATTTTGGAGATATTGGTAAATTCTCGATGAGGAATGTTTGATCCATTGAATATTCTCCGCATCCTTGGTCCTATATCTTCAATTTTCCTTTGACAGCATTTAACAATTCATTAGGATCCACATAACTATGTGAGTGGGCCTCTCTATTGACTGGGACTTGCTGCTGAGGGGAATCCTTTAGAGTAGCACAAAATTGAAATGGATTAGGATCTCCTAGAATTGTTATCTCAGTTCCATTGTAAGGATATTTTAAACATTGATGATAGGTGGATGGAACTGCTTTCATTGCATGGATCCATGGACGGCCAAGAATCATATTATAAGGGAGATCAAGGTCTAAGACCTGCAAGAGAGTGTTTTCTGTCATTGGACCAACTCTAATAGGTAATGTAATTATCCCTTTAGATGGGCACTTAGCATCATCATATGCTTTGATTGTTATTCTTCTGGAAGCATCAATGTCATTTTCTGTATAACCAAGGCCAATGACCACTCTCAAGGTACAAATATTAAGACCTGCTCCACCATCTATCAAGACTCATCAGATTTTGCAATTATGGACAAAGACTTCAAGGTGTAAAGGATCATTATGAGGGAGCTTATCAGGTGAGATATCATTATCAGAAAATGCGACATTTTAGAAAATAGCTAGATGTCCAATTTAGGCTTGAAACTGGTCAACATCAATGTCTGTCGGGATAGTGGACTCAATTAAAGCTTTATCTAGGATTGCATGATGCATGGGGGACATTTTCAACAACTCAAGGATTGATATTTGTGCAAGTGTCTTTCCTAGATGATCCAAGAGATTATACTGACTTGCAGGAGTTGGTTTGGGAGGAGTTACAGGAGCTCCTTTCAGGACTATTTTGGATTGACGAGTGGTGACTGTGCAAGAAGGATCTTGTCCCTTTATTCTTAGGGTGGAAACATACTCATTTGAAGCTCGAAAACAATTGATGACATTGTTATAACCAATACTTGCATAATTTGCTGTTTGGGTAGAGTTTGAAGAAGATGCTTTACCCTGGTCATGATCAAGCAAAGGAGTTTGAAAATGGTATGATTAGTATTAGAGGTCGCGCTGGGCGGATCTACCTCAATTACTCCTTGCTCTAACAAGTCTTGAATCATATGTTTCAATTGAAAACATGACATGGTTTTATGTCCTTTTGACCGATGGTACTCACAGTATGCATTATCATTCCACCAATGCGGTTTTACCACTAGTTTTGCCTTGATATCTGATAGCTTAATAAATTTTGCTTGTATTAATTGTTTCATTACTGACTCAATAGGCTCTCCCAATGGCGTAAACTATCGAGGAGGCCCATCCCTCGATCAGAAAGGTTTGTGTTGTTGGTTTTGTTGCTAGCCTTGTTGTTGATTATATTGTTGAGTGTATTGTTGAGTATGTTGTTGGTATTGCGGCTATTGAGTAACATTGTTCATTGGTGTTTGATTTTGTCCCATAGTTGACATATTAGGAACACTCAATTTCTTGATTGTGAACGGGGGTTGATTTGCATTCACCACTCTTGCATCAACAACTCCATCATTAGTGACATTCTTGTTTTTATAGCAAAATCTATTTCTGTCCCCTGAATTGTTTGTTTTGTCACTATCTTTGTTAATCTTTATGATTCCCTTGGCTACAAGAGTAGTTTCAATGTTCATCCCTTTCTTAATGAGTTTCTCTATAGTACTGGGACTTTTCAATTTTAGTTCATACATCATTTCTGGGACCAAATTTCGGATAAACAGATTCACTTGTTGTTCTTCAGGTATATCTAGGGAAGAATGACTATACAAGCTTTGCCATCATTGCAAGAAAGTCACTAATGGTTCACCTTGCTTTTGCTTGGTGTTGCATAAATCTGACATGGTCATGTCACTGTCGATGTTGAATGCGAAGTGAGATATAAACTTTTGAGCCAATTCAGACCAAGTCTTTATATCTCCTGGCAGATGCGAATACCAATCCATGGCTTGTCCCATGAGACTTCGTGCAAATAAGCGCATTAAATATGTTTCCTCATAACTCACTTCAGTACATGCTACAAAAAATGGTTGAATGTGATCTTTTGGATTGCCATTCCCTTTATGCTTCTCAAAATTAGGTGCTTCAAAATGCTTAGGGAATGGAGGCATGTATAAGCTCTTTTCAAATGGATTAGGACATAAATCCTGATCTGTATACAACTTCTTTGTTCCTTTAGTTTCTATTGCGTCAACTTGTCGTTGCAACTTCTCAAGCTCTTGCACAATTGTATCAGATTTTGGAGGTCCATCATTAATCCCAGTGTGTACTCTTTGTCAATACATTGTGTTTCCGATCGGTTGTTGATTCTCTGAAATGGCCATTTTTGGTGTCTCCGGCAGATAATGTTCTTGGTACATCTCTTGTTGTTTTGGTTGTGCCATGCCTTGATATTGGAATTGAGGGTGTTGTTGATATTGCACAGGTGCCAATTGCAGTTGTGAAGTATGATAGCTTGTTTGTCTTGGCACATATTGAGGCACATGTTGTTGTTGATGCTGACGAATCAGAATTTGCTGACTTTGTGCCAATTGTTGTCGCGGTGTAAATCCCATCATTTGCAAAAAACTTTTTTTAGGTGGTTTTTGTTGTTTCTCTTAAGATGGGGTATGGCACTTGCATTAACTTGTTGTGTTGTTTTTCCAATCCATTGTGATGGTTGCAAGTTTGCATTAACTTCTAATGGGGCAGAAGGCGCTGCAATTTGTTGTCGAATGCGATATTGTTGTTGTTGTACATTGCTTGTTTGCACATTCGATTGTACCTTTTGTGTATTACTCAATTGTTGCAACAATTGTTGTTGGTGCAAACCACTATTCGTAGCTCTTTGTGTCACCATTATCAAAGGATCTGTCACAATAGTGTTTGGCAAATATATTGAGCTTAACAGGACATAAGAACTTTGTTGCATCATGGAATTGTTTTGGACATTGCTGATATCAAGCATTCCAGTCATGAAGCTTTCTTGCATCTTAGATTTTGATCCAATTTTATGTATGTAAGGAACCACTTCTTGTTGAGGGATAGTTGTCAATATTTGCGTGGTCTTCATTTGATCTTGTGTTACAGGTGTTGTGTTGAATAATGGATTATTTATTGTCTCAAATGGTGACTTTTGAGGAATAGTCAATGTCAATGCCTTTGAAGCATGTTTACTCATCAAGGTAGATTGAGTTTCTTGTCGCGTATTTTCTTCATTTGGATGCGGAGAGAAACTTAACAGCTCACCGCCTTGTTGTTTTTGCACATTGATTTGCTCACTTGAGGAGGTCACATTACTCATCATGTTAAGATATTTTTGTGGGAACATCTTAAAGACCTTGTTCAAGAATTTATCCATCTTTTTTGTCAACTTTGGATCTTGAAGGAACATATCAACATCATCAGAAGCATCGGAATCTAATGAAGAATCTGGTTGGTCATTTGGATTTGTTTCTTGTTGAATGCCTTGATCTGAACCAAATCCTTGTGAAAGAGTTTGTTCCTCATGTAATGTTTGAATTTCATGTTGCAGGTTTGGTTGATTCCAATCGAATGGTGCATTTCCTCTTGGTGTTGGTGGAACACTCCCATGTCCTAGTTTCATAGGTACAAACACTGGTTCATATAATGGAGGTGGTCCAAGTTGAACCATTCCATATGGTGGCAGTGATGTGTTTGATAATCCTTCAATTTGTACTGTTTGACTAGTTTGAAATTCTGAATTTGATATGTTGTCAATGGGTTGATATGTTGGTTCACCCATCTTCTTAGATTTGGACCTTGTTTCAACAGGCATGTCACTTATGCAAATGCAATATTTTTGGAATTTTTCAAAGATAATGTATGATATGCAACTAAATGCAAACTAAATAGATGAAACTGCAATCTATGTTAAGAATGCAACCTATGTTTTTGGTTTTTTTTCAAGATTTTGACAAAATTTTGGAATGCAAATCTAAAAGAGACCCTTAGGAAATTGAAATGATGTCTAGACCTCAAAGGACAAAAGGACCAAGTGACAAAAGGAAAAAATGACAATGTCTCCCCTATATGCTTGGATACTAAGCTAGGTTTGACCAAATGACAATAATGACAAAAAGAGAAAAGGTTTGATAAGGTCTAGACTTCCTAACAATGACTTAGGGTTTATCAAAGATTTGGATTACTCAAGTATGACAAAACCTAGTTTTGACACTATATGCAAAGGGACAATTACTATGCAAATGATCCTAATATGATATGATAATGACCTAATCTTAATGAAGAGACCTAGGGTATGCAAATATGAATGTATGACAATGGTATTACTCTAATGCAAGAGGAAACATGCAAATGGATGACCCTTATTGATATGCAAAGGAGTATAACCTAGGTGAAGCCTAACCTTGGTAGTTGACAATGACTTTGCAAAATGCAAACCTAAGATGAACCTAAATCTAACTGACATGGATGTTGAGACAAGATTTTGAAAAATGTTTGACAACCATGTTTGAAGGTGTTTTGAACTTTGTTGGATGAAATGTTCTTGTGTTTAGCCTTGTTTTGAATCAATTTGTCTTGTTTTTGAAATGAGATGCAATTCAACTTTTGAAAAGCAAAGAAGACAAGATATTTTAACCTAGACTCAAGACAATCATGCTCATTCACACATTTCTTATGGTAGGCAAGGACATTAGGTACTTGAGAGGTAAACTCGTTATGGGATTCAAGGAGAATACATAGATGCTTGACCCCATGGGCTCCCCTCCACGGCACTCACTTCTCAGCATAGCCAAGCATCAGTCCCCATGGAAATCTCCCCATGGTGAACTTAGTATCTCTTCCAAGTATCCAAACTTGTCCTTCTCAAGCAACTAGAAGGATTTTTGGCCTCTAAATACAAGGTGTTTAGTAAGGATTTTTGTTAAGCGTTACTCCTTCGTGTCATGCAAGCGTGATTGAGACATTAAGCCCACCAAGATACCAACCAAATGTAGTCACACAAGCATGATTTAGACCGTGAGGTCCTCCTTAGATGTTGATATGAGAAAGAGTTCAAGGGTCATCACTTCCCAAGTAACTGCAATTCCCACGTAACCCTTCCTTCAAAGCTTTTGCCCATCAGGTATTTGTTTATAGTGAGTTAGAACACCAAGGTATTCTAGCCGTACTCACTTTGGGTCGTTCCCTTCTCACGATTGTCACTTGCTTGCAAAAGCAAATGGTCGGGAAGGCAGGCCCTCTAAAGGTGACACACAATCAAAAACATGAGCATGGTATCGAAGATCTGGATTTCTGATCACCCTAAGAAGGATGAGAGCATACTTTCCTACTCCAATGTCAAACTCAACAATCAAAGCAGACATACATTCATTCCATCCTATTTAGAAATCATACTAGGTGCCTAAATATTAATTAAAAACACAAAGTTTAGTTGTAGTCCAAGGCAACCTGCAAAAACCCAAGTGAAAAGTTTGATATGTTTAGTCTTTGACTATCGAACCTGCATAAAATGTGTTAGTAGTTTCATTTGTTGTCTTTGCATGCATAATGCCAAGGTTCTGCAAAAAGAATCAGTACCAAAAACCAAAAAGCAGAAACAAAATGCAAAACAAAACAATTTGCAAGTAAAAACACTACTTTTTTACCTCTGTGTTTGGACTTACACAAGTGCAGAATGCTTGACACAGGCACAGATTGTCCTTGACATAGGCATAGAATGCTTGACACAGGTGCAGATTGTCTCACACAGGCACAGAAGTTCCCAGAAAACCCTACATTACCCTATTTCTTGGGTTTTTAACCTGTAAATCAACTCAAAAGCACTCAAAAGCATGATTAGGGGGTTAGTTCACGTCGGGTTCACCAATTAATGTAGATAGGAAATGTGGAAATAATCACAAGAAAATCAATATTAATCTAGCTCAATCACGAAATCTCAAATGCAATGATCAATCCTAAAAACACTCAATATAGACATGAAAACAAGACATCAATTCAAGATTTAAAACTAAGCAAACCAAATGCAGACTTGAATGTCTCCTTCATGTGGCTCCATTGTCCTTCTTTCTCCTTCAAATAGATTTGTTTGTGGCTCTCACCTACTAGTGCATATGCATGATGTGAAAGCAAGTAGACAAGATTGTAGTGCAAGAATACTCGAATCGTGATTGATTCGACCAGGTAGGGATTCGAAAAAGTGATTAGTCAGGATTGAAGAAATTCATCCAATTTATAGACAAATTGGAGAAAAGATCAAATTAGCATGAAGAGATTCAAATGGAAATTGTAAATCAAGAATGTCAATTATGACAAATTATTACAAATTTGCACTTTCTATGCAAGATTAATTGATTGATAATTATGACAAATTATGACAAATTTCTATGTCAAAATTGATTGATTGTCAATTATGACAAATTATGACAAATTGAAATGTCATTCCCATGAAATTAGGAGAAAATTGAAAGTTAGATGAATTAGAAATTAGGAAATTAGGAATTAGAAATTAGGAATTAGAAATTGATGAAAAATTAGGAAATTAGGAATTAGGAGAAATTAGGTAAATGAATTAATAATTTGTCATTTATTAATTAATTCACAAAAAGAGGAATAATTAGTTATCCAATTAAATAAACATTTAATTGTGACACGAAGACTTAAGATAAATAAATAATTTATTAATCCTAGAGGGGGAAATGACAAACAGGGTTAAATGAATAAAATCATGAAACCCTAAAAGATGAATTAGAAATGCAAGGATGACAATTAGGTCGTGACAAAAGATAATTGACGTCGATTCGATTTGATCATGATTTTGACTTGATTAATGACCAATGCTGATAAGTGATTTGATTGATAAATGCGCCAATTGACGAGGAACAATGACTAATTGATCCAAATTGACATAATTGAGAAAGATGACTATCGATGACAAATTGATCGTGAAATGACAAAACTGACAAGAAGACAAGGATCGATGACAAAAATAGATTGCAAAACGACAAGATTGAAAATGTCAATGATCGATGACAAATCGATCACAAGATGACAAGATTGAAAATGACCACGATCGTTGACAAATCGATCGCAAGACGACAAAATTGAAAATGACCACGATCGATGACAAATCGATCGCAAGACGACAAGATTGAAAATGACAAGATTAATAAAAGGACAAAACCCTAATTAGTATTGATGATGTCCAAATATGACAAATGAGCATGCACATTGATGCGACAGGATAAGATCGATCAAAATCATGACTGAAGTTTGTTATCGACAAGACCAAAATCGAAAGCGAGATAAATGAAGAAATGCAAAAGAAAGACTCGATGCTCGCAAATGATAAAGACCAAGTGCAAATCATAGGAGAAATGTTAATGTGAAGCAAAAACCCTAAAATAAGGCAATGCGCAAATGTTGAAGTATGAGTCCGCAAGCGTTGACCATTTTTAGACGTCTACAGGTTTCAACATCAATCTTCCCTTCTGGGTTGACTGATATGTCACCTGATGGATTCTTTCTCAATCTGCATGCTTTGGTAGTGTGTCTTGATTTGTTGCAATGATAGTGTACCATAACTTTCAGAGTTATTCATAACCGACCTGCACTCAAATTCTCTATGCCCAAACTTGTTGCATGCACAACAGTGACCATTAAATCTACCAGTTCTAGCCACATTGTTTTGCATGTAAAGAAAATTACTGTAAGCCTTGCTCCTACATACATTGGTAGTATGTCCTTCCTTATGACAACTGAAGAATACAGGTTTAAACTTTGGCTTACCTTTTCTCTTGTTGTTGTTCTTAGGTATCGGTTGCTCTTTTGGTGCATTACTCTTGGCTCTAGAGGTTTCACCTTCCTCATATGCAGAGAAACCAAGTCCAGTGGTATCCTTTGATGGCCTCATTGATTCCAATTTTTGTTCTAGTTTAGAAACACTTTGGTTGAACTTTGCAAGCATCTCCTTTGATTTAGCAAGTTCCTTGCAAAGATAATCATTGGTTTTCATCAAGGTTTCATTTTGAGAGATAGCAGCATTGAGGTCTACTTGTATTTCTTCTTTCTCTTCATTACTCTCTTGCAGATGAGTGGTGATGGTACCAATCTCTTATTTCAAATTAGAGATCTCATGCTCCTTATCCTTCACTAAATCTTCAGCTTTTCTTCTATTTTCAAGCTCCTGACTCATCCTAATAGTCAGTCCTTCCAACTCCCTCCTTAGGTTAGTTTTGGATTCATTTTGTTTCTCCACTTCTCCGACTAGGGCCTCCATGTCCACTTCATAAGAAGAGCTATTTTCATTAAATTCCATCAATTTCTCAACAAGTTCTCTTCTCTTGGCTAAAGAGGCTTTATACTTGATCTTGAGTTCATCATAGGCTCTCTCAAACTCAGTCAGATAGTGAGTGAGTTTCCTCATGCTGTATTCCTCCATATCTCCTTCCAAGTGGTTAGACTTATAGAAAAGCTGGATATGATACCAATTGATGAATACTAAGAGGGGGGGGGTGAATTAGTATGCCTAAGAACTTAACCAAACTCTTAAAAACAATTTCAGTAGACTAGTGTAGTAGTTTAAACAAAAAACTGGTTAAAATATAAACAAGCCAAATAGCCAATAGAGAATTCACCCACAGAATCACAATCACCATAACACAAGATATTTTGACGTGGAAACCCAAATGGGAAAAACCATGATGAGTAAAACTCACAAGTCAACTATCTGTAGAATAGTAACCAGACAGGTTAAGGCCTTACAATGTTCTTCACCAGAATAGATCCTATTAGGAATCTAGATCTCTGTTAGGAGATAAGTCCTATTAAAGACTACCCCTATTAAAAGATTTCAGATCCACAATTGTGAACCACCTTATTATAGGATTTACAATAGGCTTGGCTGGGCCTACCCGATTAAGGGTTTTAGACTTGTTGAAGAGATTAGTAATCAACAAGTAAATGATCTAGAAAGTAGCACAAAATGCTTGATTAGATCCTTGACAGTTCTCTGTTAATGCATTGCAGCATTACTTCAATCTTCTATCCTTTGCACTCACAATCTCTGTAGTGAGATACCTATATCGCATAGACCTAATCTACTCTCCAATACTTCGCACATATCAACTACTTAAAAACCATAGACATGATGTCCTCATATAGGAATCTGATTTCATGTCGGTCCAATAAAATTAGACTAAAATTTCCTAGGTACAGTGCATCTAGACATATTTGGTAACATGACATAGAAATACTGCTAAAGTGTCGGTGGATGATAACTCATCACACTTTACAATTATACCAGTTTAACAATATTCCAATTATCGGTTAACGAATAAAGATTGGAAAACTGGAACAAATGTTCTGATCAAAAAGATTAACTACCGCTAGGGGTCCTTGTTCCACTTGAGGTCTTCATACTGCTACAACTGGTAAGCATCTTCTGCAAAACACCAATAGTCTTCTACAAACAAAGACTATACATACAATGGCATATAATACCGGTGTGAATCAACACAACACATATTACTAGTGGAGAATAACTCATACATAGAATAAGTGTGTGTCCATCAATGACAATCACAACTTAAACATTATCAAAATACCAACATAACCTTTGCATACCAGTCTGGCTTTATTTCTGACCACTACTCCATCTTCATTCAGTTTATTTTTGAATACCCATTTAGTACCTATTACATTCTTGTTCTCCAATCTGGGTACTAGGGTCCATGTATTGTTCTTCTCAGTTTGGTCAAGTTCTTCTTCCATAGCCTTGATCCAGTGATCGTCTCCAAAATCTTCCTTTGCCATTCTAGGATCAATAGTGGAGATCATACAAGAATTATCTCTTATTCTTCTTCTGGTTAACACACCAGCATCTTTATCTCCATTAATCTGATCAGGATTATGATTGAGTCTAACATACCTTGGAATAACATGGTCATAGACTTCACCTGTTCTTCTTCCTCTTCACTTTCTTCATCTTCTGTAGAATCTACCTGTTCAGGTTGAATTGGTGCTGCATTATTCATTTCACCAACTTTTGGCTTCATCGGTTCTGGTTCCAAAACTATAATGTAAGGTTCATCTTCCTCCTTCTCCTTGCTGATTTCTCCTGAATCTTCAGGACACTCATCCACTCAAACATTAGCACTTTCAATGATCTTCTTTATTCGGCTGTTGTAACATTTGTAGGCTTTTCTCTTGGTGGAGTAACCAAGAAATATGCCTTCATCACTCTTAGCATCAAACTTACCAACATAGTCACCTCTCTTGATAAAACATCTACTACCAAAAATCTTAAAGCAACTAACATTAGGTAATCTACCATACAAGTATTCATAAGGAGTTTTATCCTTACCTCTTTTAACCAATATCCGGTTCATTGTGTAGTTGACAACTTCTCTCCAGAATGTCTTAGCTACACCTCCTTGTATTAGCATAGTCCTAGCAGCTTCAACAATTGTTCGGTCGTTCCTCTCTGCAATACCATTCTTCTATGGTGTCCTAGGTGCAGAAAGCTACCTCTTAATTCCATTATCTTCACAGAATCTAGTGAATTCCTATAAAGTAGATTCACCACCTTGATCATTTCTTAAGCACTTAAGCTTTCTTCCACTTTCTTTTTCATCTAAGGCTTTGAATGCCTTAAACTTTCTAAAGGCTTTTGTTTTGTCCTTCAATAATGTGACCCACATCATTCTTGAGCAATCATCAGTAAATATCATAAAATACCGATCACCTTGAATACTCCTAGTCTTTATTGGTCCACAAAGGTCGGTATGAACCAAATCTAGCAAATGTTCCAATGAGAAATATTTTCTCTTAAAAGTTGAGGATTTCATCTTCCCTAACTGACATTCCTTACATAGAGCATTCACCAGTTTGTCCAACTAAGGAAAACCTCTTACTGATTTGGACTTGTAGACACCTAAAAATGGTCAACGCTTGCGAAGTCATACTTTAACATTGGCGCATTGCCTCATTTTAGAGTTTTTGCGTCGCATTAACATTTCTTCCATGTTTCGCACTTGGTTTTTATCATTTGCAAGCATCGAGTCATTCTTCTACATTCTTCAGTTGTCTCGCTTTCAAAATTTGGTCTTGTCGATAACAATCTTCATTCATGATTTTGGTCGATCTTTGTCCTTGTCAATCTTGTCATATTGCGATCGATTCGTTATCGATCCTTATCCTTTTCAATCATGTCAATTTGGTCAATTTGTCATTGATTTTTGTCAACCAATCTCAATCAAATCATTTATCAATCCAAAATCATGATCGAATTGATATCAATTATCCTTTGTCAAGACCTAATTGTCGTCTTTGCATTTCTAATTCATCTTCCAAGGTTTTATGATTTATTCATTTAATCTTGTTTGTCATTTCTTCCTCTAGGATTAATAAATTATTTATTTATCCTAAGTCTTCTTGTCACAATTAAATGTTTATTTAATTGACTAATTAATTCCTCCTATTTCTGTAAATTAATTAATGAATGAGAAATTATTAATTAATTTACCTAATTTTCATCAATTTCCTAATTTCCAAGTCATTATTTCCAACTTAATTTTCTGATTTCTCCTAAATTCCTAAATGACTATTTCTATTTCAAAATCTTGTCATAAATCCTTGCATAGCAATTTGTCATTGACATGTCATAATTTTGCTATTCTTGATTTGAATTTCCATTCAAATCATTATCATGCTAATTTGATCTTTTTCTCCAATTTATCTATAAATTGGATGAATTTCTTCAATCAAACCCCTTGATTCTTGATCCCTAATCAAATTATCGAATTTCTAATCAATCACGCTTCAAGTACTTTTGAGCAATTTTCTTACCTACTTGCTTTCAATCATGTATGTGCACTTATAGGTGAGATCCACAACCAAAGTATTTGAAGAGGAAAGAAGAACAATGGAGCCGCATGAAGGAAGCATTTGGATTTACCTCTGGTTTGCATAATCTTTTTAAATGTTTCAATTTTCATGTCTCTATTGAATGTGTTTAGGATAGATCATTGCAATGTGCTTTCGTGATTGAGCTAATGATTAGTATGTTTACCTTGCTTGTGATGATTTCCTATTTCCTAACGTACATTAATTCTTCTTCTTTCCTCTTCAAATAGTTTGGTTGTGGATCTCACCTATAAGTGCACATACATGATTGAAAGCAAGTAGGTAAGAAAATTGCTCAAAAGTACTCGAAGTGTGATTGATTAGAAATTCGATAATCTGATTAGGGATCAAGAATCAAGGGATTTGATTGAAGAAATTCATCCAATTTATAGATAAATTGGAGAAAAAGATCAAATTAGCATGATAATGATTTGAATGGAAATTCAAATCAAGAATAGCAAAATTATGACATGTGAATGACAAATTGCTATGCAAAGATTTTATGACAATTTATGACAATTTATAACAAATTTCTATGTCAAGAATTGATTGATTGTCAATTATGACAAATTATGACAAATTTCTATGTCATTTCCATGAATTTAGGAGAGAAATAGGAGGAAATTGAAATTAGGAATTAAGAAATTAGAAAATTAAGAAATTAGAGAATTAAGAATTTAGGAATTAAGAAATTGATGGAAATTAGAAATTAGGTAAATTAATTAATAATTTATCATTTATCAATTAATTCACAAAGAGGAATAATTAGCCAATTAAATGAACATTTAATTGTGACAAGAAGACTTAGAATAAATAAATAATCTATTAATCCTAAAGGAAGAAATGACACACAAGGTTAAATGATTAAATCATAAAACCCTATAAGACGAATTAGCAATGCGAAAATGACAATTAAGTCTTGATTGAAGATAATTGATATTGATCATGATTTTAAATTGATAAATGACCAATGTGATAAATGATTTGATTGAGAAAATGCGCCAATTCGCGAGGAACAATGACAAATTGATCCAAATTGACACGATTGAGAAGGACGACGATGATTGATGACAAAATAGATTGCAAGACGACAATATTGAAAATGACCACGATCAATGACAAATCGATCACAAAATGACAAGATCGAACATGACAACGACTGATGACAAATCAATCGTTAAACGACAAGATTGAAAATGATAAGGATTGGTGATAAATCGATCGCCAGATGACAAGATTGATAAGAGGACAATGATCGATGACAAATCAATCACAAGATTGACAGGAGGACAAAACCCTAATTAGGATTGACGATGTCCAAAATGATGACAAATGAGCACGCACATTGATGCAATAAGATAAGATCGATTAAAATCATGACTGGAGATTGTTGTCGACAAGACCAAATTCGAGAGCGAGATGAATGAAGAATGCAAAAGAATGACTCGATGCTCGCAAATGATAAAGACCAAGTGCGAATCATAGGAGAAATGTTAATGCGACGCAAAAACCTAAAATGAGGCAATGCACAAATGTTAAAGTATGACTCTGCAAGTGTTGACCATTTTTAGGTGTCTACATTTTGCCCCTCTTTGAGACAATGTGATTTTAAGCGTTGTTTCAAAGAACAATAATGAAAATGCCCCAAACAATGACAATGACATATGCATGCCCCCTCGAGGAATTGGCCAGAAACATGCAGAAAAGAGGCCAATTGATCGATAAAAATGATAGGATCGAACGGACTGACAATCGGATACCAGATGCATGAAGGACAAGCAATTAACAACACAAAAGACCATGACCAACATAAGATGGAGAGGGTGCACATCCATCTATGCACTGACAAAGATCTATAAATGAGACCAAGAGGTTGAAAAGAGCTCATTTGCACTAGACAAAGAGGAGGATTTGTTGCTCTGGACAAGGACATTTGCAGATAGATGGCAAACATTCCAATGGCGGATCACCTTGGGGAACATGTATGCACATTCAGATGACTGGATGACACAGGAGCAACGGTATGTATCTAAAAAACCCATGTTTTCAATTTCATGAACTTGACTTGTTTGCGGGACATTGTGGAGCCCACAGGGAATGCAGAAAAGGACTCCTGCACTTGTGTAGGGCGAATCCTACGCTTGTGTAGGGTCTTCTGCACTTGTGTAAGGAGACACAAGCGTAGGTTACCTGACACAGGCGTAGGTTCCTTGACACAGGCACAATTGTGCATTTGTGACTCAATTTTGGTTCGAAACTGCATGCAAATGATCCGAAAAGGGGGGATAAGGGTAGGATAAGTTAGAATAGCTTAGAAACACCCTGATTTGGACATGAAAATGAGGAAATGCAACCTGTAGGAGCAAACCCTAAAACTGACAAAATGTGCCCCAATTTGTGATGCAGAGTCGACAGTATCCGTTGATCACACGAGAGAACTGACCTGACTGCTTCATGCTACGACATAGACTCAGGAGCACAGAGAGAGATACCTTAGCAGGACTTGGGATATACTATGTCACGTTCATGCTTGAGATTAGGGCAAACACAGGACTGCTTACCGCATTGGTAGAGCGATGGCATTTAGAGACTTCCTCTTTCCATCTGGAGACTAGAGAGGCGATAGTGACACTGGAGGATGTATGGCATATCCTCCGCATTTCAATTCATGGAGAGATGATAGAGTATGACCTAGTGACAGGGAGAGACGCATTGTGTAGATTATTTGAGTGTGACGCAGATGATCTGGATATCGTCGAGAGGGAGATTGGCTGGGAGACCATGGCATCAGAGTATGATCGGCGATAAGTGGTGATAGCAGTGGTGATAGCATGCCTACTAGTAGGAGATAGATGAGGACATGGATTCCCTATTGGATGGGGAAGAGTGCTAGAGCGGATGGCGATAGAGGGGACGGTGTATGCATGGGGACCAAGTGTGCTTGCTATGCTGTATTTTTAGTTGCATCAGATAGCATATCAGGGAGTTCAGACTTTGAGCTGTAGAGTCACATTGCTACAGGTATGGGCATTTGAGCACATAGCCATATGTCGACCGATTACAGATAGACAGGTAGTACCACACAGACCATATGTGTACTGCTATGGGGGAGCACTGAGACAGGGTCCTTTTGGATACATACTATATTGGCGACATGAGCTAGACCGACTGAGAGAGTTCATATGGAGGCCATATCGTGATTGTCTGGGATGGTCAGATGACAGCGAAGAGTTACCGTATTGTAGACAGGAGAGGTACCTGATTGGGCAACCAGTGAATCGCTAAAGAGTGATTGAGTTGTACCTACCAGAGAGAGTCAGACAACAGTTTGGAGAGAGGTAGGATGTACATAGGAGGACTGCACACTTTGCCCGATCTCACAGAGAGACGAGTCAGTGGGGTAGTATGATTTAGCCACACATACATTATACTGACTTCTCACAGCTACAACAGAGACAGTGGGATTGGAGATCAAATGTGGTTGACGTTGGGACGACAGAGGAGTATGAGAGATGGTTTGCACGACGGCGGCCAGTGCCATTGGCAGATCCGGATATTCCAGTACCGAGGCGACAGGAGGACTTCCCACTCGCTGGAGAGGAGGATGGAGATGATGAGTACGAGGAGGAGGAGAATGGTGATGAGGATGGGGAGGATGAGGATGGAGATGAGGATGAGGAGGATGATGAGGACGGAGATGAGGATGGGGATGACAAGCAGGAGGCATTGTAGGATATACCCATAGAGCCGGAGACAGCTAGGACAGAAGAGATGGAGATGTGCAAGGCTACCATAGCGAGTCAGTAGGATCACATTGTGACTTTAGAGAGACAACAGGAGTAGTTCAGAGCAGAGATAGCCAGACTCACAGCGGCTTGAGATGCAACGATTGCTCAGGCACAGCAAGAGGAACAGAGAGTCACTGAGTACATTGGGTCGATTCGGGGTGCTAGTGCACGTGAGATGGCACAGTTGCTGGTAGAGACCGGAGAGGAGATACACCATTGGAGGACACTATATGAGGGTGCAGTTCCACCAGAGCAGAGAGCAGCTTCATATCGGGCACGATCGAGGACAGAGAGCAGGGCCCGCTCTCGGAGGTCATTGAGCAGCATGGGGGTGAGTGGACCTATGAGACCACCACAGCCAGGACCAGGAGGGACATCATCCATGAGACATGGCAGGGATGAGGAGGACAGAGGGAGCACCCAGTGATAGAGGCACATGCTCCTTAGACAGACAATGGACATTATGTAGTTTGACATTTTTGTAATCAGCCTGTGGGCCAAACTTAAGACAGACAGTCCAATTTTGTACTCCGATATTATTGTGACATATGATATGATATGCATCGATATGATGGGATGCAATTTGTTATGACTTTTGTTATTTTCCATGGATGGATGACTTATGCACTGTTTATTGTGGAACATGTATGGATGTATTTTTTTATTTTTTTGATGTGTTTTTAATGTATTGATAATATGAAATGGATAAAATACTTGATGTGATGCATGATGTAATGCAAATGTACTAACCAAATGGATGCAGGATGCAGCATATGTGTGTGGGGAAATTGGAGCACTAGATCGAATTGACTATCCGAACTGATGGAAGAAATGTTAGTAAGAAGAAAATGAGACAAGAGGATAGTTAGAGACGAAGAAAAACTTGCTTTTAGTAATGCACTTTGTAGGTGAGAACCTTTATTTTAATGTAGCAAAATGGATGCGTAGCATCATGGCATTGAAGGCCAGAGCTGAAATGCAACC
Organism: Cryptomeria japonica; assembly: GCF_030272615.1. Taxonomy (NCBI): domain Eukaryota; kingdom Viridiplantae; phylum Streptophyta; class Pinopsida; order Cupressales; family Cupressaceae; genus Cryptomeria; species Cryptomeria japonica. The sequence continues at coordinate 813,953,771 of NC_081411.1, forward strand.
CTCTTTGCAAAAGACAGACACATCGCAGACAAACAACAATCACAAAAAACAAAGAAAGGGACCATGAACCATCCCGGTCACTCTAAATCACTTAGTGACATCATCAAGCAACATAGGAACATGACCAAAGCGAAAGATAAATCAGTAAAAAGATAAGATGCACAAATTCCAACAAGTCAAACAAACATCTTGATCTTCATTGTCAAAAGTTGAAAGTGCTGATAGGACGATCATGCTGTCTGGTTTCAGGACATGCGGTACCCCGTCTAAGATAGGACACAGTCTGGTTTCGAGTATACCACACCCTGTATAAGACCCATGATAGTAGAGACAAGGACAAATGATTTTGATGTTGATTGATATGACAATTCTGATCAGTTTGAATGTTTGGTTTGAGTGAAAAAGTTCATCTGTTTAAGCGTGATTTCATTAAAAGTGTAGTGTGTGATTGCGTGTCGTTGGATGTATGCTTAGCGATCTGTCTATGCACAAAGGGGATCATTTATTGACAAAATGCTTGTTTTTTGGATGTTTTTGAGTTTTTAGATATTTTTCAATTTTTATGAGATTTTTTCAGGACATTTTTAAATCTTTTTGAGATTTTTTCAGGACATTTTTAAATGTTTTTGAGATTTTTTCTGGACATTTTTAAATGTTTTTGAGATTTTTGCAGGACATTTTTAAATGTTTTTGAGATTTTTTCAGGACATTTTTAAATTTTTATGATTTTGGTCCCCAGTGTCTAGCAAGGCAAGGAATATGATAGGTGAATAAATAGGCTTTCTGAAATGTTGGTGGATAGAGGGAAGACAAAGGCCTTTTATCATGGAGACAATACAGATGCAATTTTGAAGGGTTATTGCGTGATGGGACAAGAGACTGGATATGACAATGTAAAGCAGGAACATGGCATGAGGGACATGTCAAGAGGTTTTTGAAACTATGTTTAAATTTTGCGTCCTTATGTCAGATCAAGATCAAGGAATGAAAAAGAGTGTATGGATAGTGATAAGATATGGATAGGATAAGCAAGACCAAGAATGGATAAGGGACATGGACTAAAGGTCGAGATAGGATACAGGATAGTGGAGAAAGTTGCAATAAGACAGGGAATATGGATGAAAAGTTATAATAAGCAAATGGATAAAGGACCAAAAGCTATGATAGACTGAAAGCTGCAAACAAGATGCATGATGCTCATGAAGATCCTTAGCCTTGTCAAGATCAAATGTGGAAAAGGGAAACTGGACATGAGGGACAATAGGATATGAAGGGTAATGACAGGGGTTCGATAGGATAATGGAACAATGAAGGACAAAAGGATATGAAGGAGGAAACCTGCCCCCAAGTGTGGTGTGCAAGAAGTTCATAGATTACACATGATGCTTGTTTGCCAGGTTTTCATCACGGTACTTTCCCAAGGCACCTGTTTGCCAGGTTTTCACTAGTGGATGAATTATTTCTGCTTTACTTTTTTTTTTTTTTTGTATTTTGACTTTTTCAATAGAAGATGGACACATGATAGGGGATGGAAGAAGGACTCAAGCATCTTTTTGTTTAGATAGTAGCCTTGAAAAAAACATGGACCATGACCTTTAAAAGTATGCTCAAAGACGTTGGTAGGATGAGGACATGGAAAATGAGATGAAACTAAGACAAGGATTTATGCAAAGGATTGGACCAGAGGGATGGAAGGATGGAAAATATGCATTGGATAATGGATAGGGTATTGGAAGAATTGGGCTTGAGTGGATAGAAATGTTGGCCAATTCTTCCAATACCCTATCCATTATCCAATGCGTATTTTCCATCCTTCCATCCCTCTGGTCCAATCCTTTGCATAAATCCTTGTCTCAGTTTCATCTCATTTTCCATGTCCTCATCCTACCAACGTCTTTGAGCATACTTTTAAAGGTCATGGTCCATTTTTTTTTCAAGGCTAATATCCAAACAAAAAGACGCTTGAGTCCTTCTTCCATCCCCTATCATGTGTCCATCTTCTATTGAAAAAGTCAAAATACAAAAAAAAAAAAAAAAAAAAAGGAAAGCAAAAATAGTTCGTCCACTGGTGAAAACCTGGCAAATAGGCACCTTGGGCAAGTACCGTGATGAAAACCTGGCAAACAGGTGTCATGCATAATCTATGAACTTCTTTCACACCACGCTTGGGGGCAGGTTTCCTCCTTCATATCCTTTTGTCCTTCATTGTTCCATTATCCTATCGAACCCCTATCATTACCCTTCATATCCTATTGTCCCTCATGTCCAATTTCCCTTTTCCACATTTGATCTTGACAAGGCTGAGGATCTTCATGAGCATCATGCATCTTGTTTGCAGCTTTCAGTCTATCATAGCTTTTGGTCATTTATCCATTTGCTTATTATAACTTTTCATCCATATTCCCTGTCTTATTGCAACTTTCTCCACTATCCTGTATCCTATCTCGACCTTCAGTCTATGTCCCTTATCCATTCTTGGTCTTGCTTATCCTATCCATATCTTATCACTATCCATACACTCTTTTTCATTCCTTGATCTTGATCTGACATAAGGACGCAAAATTTAAACATAGTTTCAAAAACCTCTTGACATGTCCCTCATGCCATGTTCCTACTTTACATTGTCATATCCAGTCTCTTGTCCCATCACGCAATAGCCCTTCAAAATTGCATCTATTTTGTCTCCATGATAAAAGGCCTTTGTCTTCCCTCTATCCACCAACATTTCAGAAAGCCTATTTATTCACCTGTCATATTCCTTGCCTTGCTAGACACTGGGGACCAAAATCATAAAAATTTAAAAATGTCCTGAAAAAATCTCAAAAACATTTAAAAATGTCCTGAAAAAAAATCTCAAAAACATTTAAAAATGTCCTGAAAAAATCTCAAAAACATTTAAAAATGTCCTGAAAAAATCTCATAAAAATTGAAAAATATCTAAAAACTCAAAAACATCCAAAAAACAAGCATTTTGCAATAAATATCCTCTTAAGACAAATCACTAAGTATACATCCAATAGCAATCAATCCAACACTGCGCTTTACTGAAATCGTGCTTAAACAGATGAACTCTTTTCAATCAACCCAGACATTCGAACTGATCACAATTGTCATAACAATCGAACATCAGCATCACTATCAGTCGTCCTTGGCTAATATCATGGGTCTTATACAGGGTGTGGTATACTCGAAACCAGACTGTGTCCTGTCTTAGATGGGGTACCGCATGTCCTGAAACCAGACAGCATGATCGTCCTATCAGCACTTTCAACTTTTGACAATGAAGATCAAGATGTTTGTTTGATTTGTTGGAATTTTTGCATCTTCTCATTTATTGATTTATTTTCGATCATGTTCCTATGTTGCTCGATGATGTCACTGAGTGATTTAGAGTGACCGGGATGGTTCATGGTCTCTTTATTTCTTTTTGTTGTGATTGTTGTTTGTCTACAATGTGTCTGTCTTTTGCAAAAAAGGTTGCATTTCAGCTCTGGCCTTCAATGCCATGATGCTATGCATCCATTTTGCTACATTAAAATAAAGGTTCTCACCTGCAAAGCGCATTACTAAAAGCAAGTTTTTCTTCATCTCTAACTATCCTCTGTCTAATTTCTTCTTACTAACATTTCTTCCATTTGTCTTGGCAGTTCATTCGATCCTATCGTCTCCTATCATTCTTATCGATCAATTGGCCTATTTTCTACATGTTTCCGGCCAATTCCTCAAGGGGGCATGCATATGTCATTATCATTGTCTGGGGCATTTTCATTATTGTTCTTTGAAACAATGCTTAAAATCGTATTGTCTCAAAGAGGGGCAAAATGTAGACACCTAAAAATGGTCAACGCTTGCGGAGTCATACTTTAACATTGGCGCATTGCCTCATTTTAGAGTTTTTGCGTCGCATTAACATTTCTTCCATGTTTTGCACTTGGTTTTTATCATTTGCGAGCATCGAGTCATTCTTCTACATTCTTCAGTTGTCTCGCTTTTGAAATTTGGTCTTGTCGATAACAATCTTCATTCATGATTTTGGTCGATCTTTGTCCTTGTCAATCTTGTCATATTGCGATCGATTCGTCATCGATCCTTATCCTTTTCAATCATGTCAATTTGGTCAATTTGTCATTGATTTTTGTCAACCAATCTCAATCAAATCATTTATCAATCAAATCATTTATCAATCCAAAATCATGATCGAATTGATATCAATTATCCTTTGTCAAGACCTAATTGTCGTCTTTGCATTTCTAATTCATCTTCCAAGGTTTTATGATTTATTCATTTAATCTTGTTTGTCATTTCTTCCTCTAGGATTAATAAATTATTTATTTATCCTAAGTCTTCTTGTCACAATTAAATTTTTATTTAATTGACTAATTAATTCCTCCTATTTTTGTAAATTAATTAATGAATGAGAAATTATTAATTAATTTACCTAATTTTCATCAATTTCCTAATTTCCAAGTCATTATTTCCAACTTAATTTTCTGATTTCTCCTAAATTCCTAAATGACTATTTCTATTTCAAAATCTTGTCATAAATCCTTGCATAGCAATTTGTCATAAATTGTCATAAAATCCTTGTATAGCAATTTGTCATTCACATGTCATAATTTTGCTATTCTTGATTTGAATTTCCATTCGAATCATTATCATGCTAATTTGATCTTTTTCTCCAATTTATCTATAAATTGGATGAATTTCTTCAATCAAACCCCTTGATTCTTGATCCCTAATCAGATTATCGAATTTCTAATCAATCACACTTCGAGTACTTTTGAGCAATTTTCTTACCTACTTGCTTTCAATCATGTATGTGCACTTATAGGTGAGATCCACAACCAAACTATTTGAAGAGGAAAGAAGAACAATGGAGCCGCATGAAGGAAGCATTTGGATTTACCTCTGGTTTGCATAATCTTTTTAAATGTTTCAATTTTCATGTCTCTATTGAATGTGTTTAGGATAGATTGTTGCAATGTGCTTTCGTGATTGAGCTAATGATTAGTATGTTTATCTTGCTTGTGATGATTTCCTATTTCCTAACGTACAGGACTTACTGACTTTTACAATGTTATCAAAATTTACATGACAGAATCTCTGATGCCAAAGCCAACTATCTTCTACTTTAGCAATTAAACAATTGTTGACTTTAGAACTTAAATGAAACATTTTACCTTTTGTCTTCTTGTCAGTTGCAATCAGTTCACCTTTGCTCGCATAGATCATGCACATCCCATTCTTGAATTCTAGTGGGTGACCTCTATCATTGAGTTGAGCAACACTCAAAAGATTGTATTTCAATCCTTCAACCCAGTAGACATCATTTACACTCCTCTTTCCATTCAAAGAGATGGTTCCCTTTCCTTTTACCATGTAGGTTGAGTCATTCCAAAATCTCACAATACCTCCATCAAATTCCTTCAAAGTAAGAAACTTACTCCAGTCACCGGTCATGTGGTGTGAACAACCACTATCTATAATCCAATCATCAGAACTATCCATGCAAGAGACTAATGCCTTCTGATCTGATGTCTCCTCTTTAATGGCAACAAAGACAATGTCCTCATTTGCATATTCTTTAGATTCCTCATCTGTAATCCCTCCATCCAATGCAATGAGACAATCTCTTTTAGCTTTGTCTTTGTACTTCTTATACTTCTCACATTTTTTCTTATTATCTCCATTTGGACAGGTAGTAGCAATATGTCCAATCTAGCTACATGCGAAACACTTCAAAGGTAATTTACCTCTATACTTACTGGTACCTCTGGGTAATTGCTTGGCCAATAATGCTTCAAGATCAATTAGATTGTCTTCATCATCAACCTCTTTGCTGAATCTAGACTCATGACTATGGCTCACTTCTCTGCTTTTCCTTACTAGTGGATTTGAAACTAAGGCTCTAAATATAGATTCTGATCTCTGAACACTTCCGTCAAAACCATTTAATTCAAATGCAGTTAATTTACAAATGATGGAGTCAAGAGTTACCTTTGATTTATCAATAGACTTGAGTTCCTGAATGGCTACAACTCAGATAGCATAGACCGATAGAAGGGTTCTCAACACGTTGCTAACCACTATGATATCCTCCACTATACCACCAACACTTTTGATCTCACCAACTATCTCCTTGATCCTCTGACCATACTGTTGAATGCTTTCACCTTCAACCATCCGCATATCATCAAATTTACCTCTCAGACTCTCCTCTTTGGCAATCTTCATATGCTCATCACCGCTATAGATATCCTCAAGTTTCTTCCACACTTCAAAAGAAGTCTCCCATCCATGGAAATCAACATACTCTGAATCAGACAAGGAACTGATAGTGGCCTCCAATGCTTGATTATTCTCCCGTTGCTCCTTCTTTTGATCATCTGACAAAATACCACTAGGCAAGTTATATTTAGTAACAACATGTTCCCAACATTGACTTCCTAAGCTCTTGATATAGATATTCATCCTATCACTCTAGATAATGTAGTTTTCCCTATTTAACTTCAGACCTTCTTTCTTCATCATGATCTCCTAGATATTTTCCTCAAGCTATTAGGCTTAAACACAAGAGGACCTAAAATGCTTTGATACCAATTGATGATATGATGAATGAATAATGATCTGATCAACTACTGAGAGGGGGGGTGAATCAGTAGATAGAAAAAAAACTAAACTTTCACCAAACTTAAACCCAACTCATAAATAAATCATTGAACTAACTAGTTTAGATATTGTATCAAAAACTGCAACTGCATTGTCAAATTTACCTATTCACTAGAATACCAAAATAACAGTGTAATAGATCTGAAACTCATATACCATTTAACCAAAACATCAAACCACTTTACTAACATTAGTAATAGCACATTTTAGATCACTTCTGGTGATCTAATCATATCAACCATATCAAAAAATAACCACAAAATCATTCACCACTTGACACAATGATTTTTGACATGGAAACCCAAATGGGAAAAACCATGGTGGGGATGAATACCCACAAGTATTCTGAACTCTTATGAAGTTCGCCCTGTTAGGAGCCAAGCCTTGTTAGAAGCCTTACAAAAATGTCCTATTAGGAACAGATCCAGTTAAGGACCACCCAGTTAAGGGATTGAATACAATACCGTATTAAAGGCAATACCCTATTAGGAGTAACCTCGATAGAGGATTTCAAATACAAGCTAATGGATCACCTGGTTAGAGGATTTAGAAAGAACCAAGCATGTTAAAGCTTACTTAGTTAAGGGATTTAACTATTATAATGGTTAAAGAACAACAGGGTCTTTTCTGATCTGGTAATAGCACTACTTTGCTTAATCAAATCCATTTATGTTCCTATCTGCCTTCAAAACATTTTGCAAATACTCCTTCTGGTTCGACAATCAATCACACTACCACACTTAACCAAATTGCCAACACAATTACAAACAGCTCATTGACCTTAAAAATAAATACAATAGGTCAGTAACACAACACAAAACCTAAGATCTCATAGAGATTACAAACATATCGGTTCAAACATGACCATTGGATTACATAGAAATCAACTGCACATGGTTCAAGACAACTTTGAACACTTTCCTAAATGAATATTTAATATCTATTTTAACCCCATTCCTCCTATTAATTAAATTTCATTTAATTAATTTCTTCACATGCATCTATTTGATTAAATGAATTAGTCAATTTATTTAATTAAATTCACCTAAACCTTTTCTAGCCTTTAATTAAATAAATCACTTTATTTAATTAATTCCCCTTTCTCCCTCTTTAATTAAATTTACATTTAATAAAATTGATCCTTGCAAATAAATAAATCTAATTTATTTATTAAATCTCCCACTTTTATTTATGCAAGTTGCATCTATTTTCTTGAAATAAAGTAATTTTATTTTAATTAAAATCCTCCTCCATCCACTTGCATTTTCCTACATCTCCCACTTGTCTCGTAAACCTCTTCTAGATTCTTCTAATCACTTCCAATTTAGCCTAATTCATCTCCTAATTATGGTCACATTCCAAAGAAAAGAGAAGTCACTTCTCAAAGCCTCCAAAGTCTTTGAAATGCATTAAAGGCTATATGTCCTCAACAAGTTAACCCTCAAAGTCTTCCTAACCATTAATGGTTAACTCAACCTTCTTGCATAGTTAGAGACTTTCCTCTAACTTAACCCTCATCTAACCCAAGGGTATCATCAAGCATTGATGGCTTTAACCTTGGTTATCCTATTAACCCTTGCACAAGACTTTACCCCTTGGGTAAAAGCTTTATCCATTGGATAACCCTAACCTAACCTTAACCCTTACCTCCTAGGGTAACCTTCATGTCTTCTAAAGCATTTAATGCTTCTTGCATCTCCTCTCAAGAAACCTTTTGTTGACAATTGTCACCATTTCATTGGTGAGAATTGTAAACATGGATTGATTAACTTTCAATCCCGGCCCTTGTTAAGATTATTCAATCTTGACCATCCATTTCCCTATTTTCCCTATAAATAGAACTCTCATTCCTCATTTTCATAATCTCAAAGTTTTCATGCATCTACATTATAGCCTAAATTACTAAACATTTAGTCTCTTTGTTAAATCATCATAATAGCATTTAGAAGCATTAAAATATATCATAGAATATTCATGCTAATATTTTATCATATCATCATCTTTATGCTAGCTTAATCATCATAGTTTCAATATCATACATCTTAGAATTCATTCATGCATATAAATCAAACATCACTCATTCTTGGAGTTGTCATTCCTAAGTCACTTTACTCAGTGATCTGAGAGAAAAACATTGACTCTAGGGATCCTGTGAGATAAAGAACAATGGGACACCCCTTAGGAAGTTGAATTGATTGAATCAGTTCATATACTTGCACCAAGAGTCTCATTGGTGTGTGGTTATTTTGTATTTGAGTTATTCATTTTCATCACCACATTTTCCCGTATACATTTCTAGCACTCAACGTGAGGCTCATCCCCATAAATAACATCATTTTTTTTATTGGAGTTGAGAAAATACAGCACCACAAGAGCCCAAATGATCTCTGTAAGCTGAAAAACCTGTTACAAGGAGAAGCAAGGAAGCAAATCACAGAAGAAAGAAATACACAAAATATGCTCAAAAAGAGAGCTCAATATTCACAAAAAGTGTAATGTAATAATCCTTCTTCTTACAAAGAAAAGAATGAACTTAACCTTTAATAGGTCAAGAAACCCTAAAAGGGAAAACCTAGGTTTGCACATAATAATTAATAAAATAATTAATTATTATGCACCTAAAGTTAGCTTAAGTGTAAAAGAGATAAAGGGAACTTAAATAATTAAACAAATATTATTTAATTAATCAAGTAAAAACCTGAATACTCTAACACCCACCCTTAAGCTAGACTTAGGGAGAAGCTAAAACCTAGAACAACTACTGAAAGCAAGAAAGATGGGTCCTAGCAACAAGGCCTGATTAGGTACCCAAATACAATGAAATCTCTATGAATTGGAGAAATAGAGAAAACCACATGGGAAAAAAACACTACTCCAAAAAGATATGGAAAAGAACACCACTGAAGCATGAAGAACCTGCAAACTCTGTCGAAGAATAACTATTGATCTGAAAAACCTCCACTGAAATAGAACATGACCAGGTACAGAAGACTATAATCTGTATGAGTGCCCTCAAATGACACTACTTGAATTAGAAGGAAAACAAGGCAAATAATTGAAATCGAAGATAAAGATGGCATGAAAACACCAAAGCCTAAAGAGCTAATCAATCAAACCACGAAAGCATTAGAACCAATAGGACAAACCTCCCCATAATGCTGAAGAGGGAGAGGGATAGGTACACTGAAAATAACGACCAACAAGAACTGCATGGCAAAGAACTAGGAACATCAAAGGTGCTAAGACAGTACATAGTGTTATGGAAGGAACACTCACTTGACACACAACATGAGGCGAATGTCTGGAAGGAACACTCACTAGACAAAGGCAGATGGCAAACAAGGCAAACATCAACCCCCTCATGTGTTGGCAAATGCACACTCCAATGAGACATTGTAGGTGATTGAAGGTATTGTCATTGATGGAAACCTTACAATCATGTGATACCGGTAGGAAGACACAGGCACCGACACCGGTAGACTCTACACTGACATACAGTTCACTGGCACCCAAAAGGATTGATTATTGGCACCTTGGTCGACAACAATTTTGTATAAATGTATTTTGTAATTAATTGTAAAATCTTTTGTAAGCTGACATGGTGGATTGTAATATGACTCATATATGTATAAGATCATTGTAGATCATTTATGATAGGAGATATGATAGATGATATGATATAATGCGAAGTATGAAAAGAAGGTAGTAGACCTAATATGTGAATTACTGGATAAGGGTTTATGTATATTGCAAAGCTTAAACCGGTACTGAATCTAGCATAGCAGATGCTGATCTAAAGTAGTACAAGACATTGGATTAGTATAATCCATTTTTGTAAGTCAGTGTGACCTCTTTTGTAATTGAGCAGTGAGCTCTAGGCACTTGGGCTTCCTGCATGTGCAGGCCCTTATTTTAAGCAATAATATTCTCTTATTGGCCAGTAAGTGAATATTGTGGGTCACAAATCCCATCAAGGTTTTTCCCACACTAGGTTTCCTCATTAAAATATTGTGTTATGGTGTTCTTTTCATGTTGTGGTTGTTGTTCTTATTTGCTGCATTATTTATGATTTACTAGTACACAGTTTTAATATACTTTTTATGTTATAAGTTAAGAAAATTATTATACCAGTCAGATACTAATTCACCCCCCCCCCCCTCTCAGTATCTTTGGGAATCCTAACAATTGGTATCAGAGCTTGGTCCTCTATTTTCAAAAGCCTAACAACTTGAGGAAGATCTTGACACTAGTAGAGATGGAAAATTTGAGAAAGCAATTGGAAACAACTCTTTTAGACTATGACACAGAAAAAGTAAAGAATATCAAATTTGAGGATGATCTGAAGGCTGCTCAGGATATTATTTGAGGACTTCAAGAAAATTTCACTATAGAAAGGAATAAAAGAAGAGAACTTTGTGAGAAGATGCAGAATGAGGAAGATGAAAAGGAAACTCTTAATGATCTAGTGAACCAAATAAGACAAGATAACTGTACAATGAAGAATGAGATGCAGGATATGACTTTGAGATTTTTAAAGAAATTGAAGATAGAAAGAAGAATGAAGATGATTTGACTAGAAGACTAAATGATGCTGGAAATGAAAACACAAGACTCAGTCATGAAAATGATATGTTGAAGATAAACTTGATGCATACATAGAATGACAGAACTGAACTCATAAGACAAAAGGGAATCTTGGAGAATGAACTAACTACTACAAATCAACACAAGGAGAAATTCAAGAAAAGTTTAGAAGAACTTGTTGACATGCTAAAGAATCAGAAACCTAATCGTGATACAAATGGCCTTGGCTTTGAAACTTGTGAAAGTTCTGATACTGCAAACAATCATGATCATAGCAAACCGGTAAGACAACCTAATGCTTAAAAATTCAATGGGAAATGCTTTAACTGTAACAAGTATGGTCATAGAGAAAATCAGTGTAGATCTAGAAATTATCAGAACACTAATACACCCACCGGTCAATGTTCTAAATGCAACAAAATTGGTCATAATTCAGAAAACTGCAGAATGAATGTAAGATGTTATGTTTGTGGAAGATTTGGACACCTATCTAATCAATACAGAACACATACTGGCATAAGATGTGGGAAAGCTATTCAGAAAAATAATGTGACTTGTTTTTGATTAATGAAAAAGCAGGTTTTGAAGGGACCCCGAAACCCTTTACAAGAAAGACTTAAACAACAAAGCCACGAGAAACAGAGAGGAACAAAACTAAAAGGAAAAAACCAGCAGAAAACCGAAGAAAACCTACAAAAGCCCCAAAAAGCTAGCAGGCCATCCATGAATCAGATTTTATCCAGAGCTTTAGCTAGGGAGCTGCTAATATCTTGTAGCTCTTTGATGTTGTCTTTGAAGTTGGGAGGGTCCTTGGCCGCAGCAGCCACAACTTTCTTGATACTAGCCCTGGTTCTGTTTGCAGTTCTACCCACTAGGGTAGCATCACTGCCACTTCCAATCTAGATGGTCTCCTCCTCTAGGTCAAGATCCACTACCAGTTTAGGAGTATGGTCAAAGACCTTGGCGATGTCTTCCAAGTTTTTGGTGATAGCAGAGAGGATACTTGGGATAATTCCCATCAGATTTTTCATCGCTTCTTTTCCCTCTTCCAGCGATTTTACCTTGTTCTCCATTTCTTGCTTCCAATTAATATGCTCTCTGTTTTCATCCTCCCTCTTTTTATCTGAATTTATCCCTTTTTTCTCCAGGTTTTTCAGGGTTTCGTAAGTCCATCTGTCGAAATTCATTCTGGCCTCTGAGAGCTTCTTGAGATTATCTAGGATAAGCCCCTCACCAGCACTTTCCTTATCCTTGCTATCCCTTTCCTCAGTCAGGTTCTTCTCAGAGCCTTTGTTTATTTCCTTCTCAGAATTAACTTTGGTTTCTTCATTATCCTTGGGAGTTGTCTCCTCCATCAGATGGCTATTGTCCTTGCTAGGGTGATCACTTGGAATAGGGCTATCTTGACCAGGCTCAAAATATCCACTTTCTTCCTCGTTGCCCAACTCCTCTTCTTTCCAGTTGTCTTCACCATTAGAGTCATGCATCTCCATACCACTAATTTCTTTGACAATGTCCTCAGTTTCCAACCCAGGGGTGCTTTTCCATTTCTTGTTGGATGACGCCTTCTCCTTGCTAGTATCTCCCTCTTCCATCGTCCTTTTACCTGGGGAAGCAAAAATCCGCTTATTTTCCTACAGAGTGAGGGTTTTGCAATGCTCATAGATGAGCAGTAGGAGCCCACAGTGGAGAATCAGGCTGGAAGGGTTAGTCTTGTGCTTGTTTAGGGACCTGGAGAGAGATCAAAAAAGGTAGTAGGGTAAAGACACTTTTTTGTCATGTCTGAAATGGTAGGTGTGGGCCTTGGAGAAATGGCCTTTGATCGTAATATACTCCATGATTGCATTCAGGACCCAGCCCCACAACTTCTTGATGTTTGCAATATTGTAGTAATAATGTGACTTGTTATGCTTGTAACAAGATTGGACATATTGCAAAATTTTGTAGAAGCAAGACCTCACCGACAAATAACAAAGGTCCTAGTTTGAAAGGTAAAGAAAAGGTAGAAGAGGTAAAGCAAGAATTCTCAAAACAATGGATCAGAAAGTCAAATCAAAATGTTGATGGGAATAATCCTCCACCAGTAGAATAGAGTATCACTCCACCGACAGGAGACTCTTCATCTAACTGAAGGAAAATCCTTTGGGGGTTTAGCAACAAACTGAAAAATATGATATCATACCCTCAGTTTATGGTGAGAAGTTAAAATTACTTCCTTACCAGAAGATGAGTTAAGTTGTGACATAACCAACAAGAATTAAATATGGTAGTTGGAGAAAAGAACATTATAAAGCAAGCATTTTGGCTTCTTTTTCATTCACCGAGCATTCAAATCTTTGAGAGTGCTAAAATTTCCGAGCGAAGGCATCCTTAGTGAAGAAGTGAAGTAGTTCATTCAAGCACTCATCCTAAAGGTAGCTTGAGGTATTTATAACTATGGCTTCCTCATCCACTCCTGAATTTATTACAAACCCTACTGTGATTAAAGTAATCAAGTGCCCTAGACCCGTATTCAAGCTTGTTCCCAAAATTGTGAAGAAAGATGATAACATAGGTGCATTCTCTCAAATTCCTAAAGGAGTAGTATATGCTGAAGATCCTAGAATATACATACACTATCATATAGAGGAATTAGGAGATGATGAAATTAAGAAAATGTATAGCACTGTGATTTGTGATAAAAATGGCAATGTCAAGTCGGAACACAAGGTAGTAGAAACCCTAGGTTTTCTAGATATTCTTAGCATTCCTGATTTTCCTGAAGATGTGATAAGAATAGTCCTAAGTAGAGTCCATGTTGAATTCTTCTAGTTGGATTCAATTCATAAAATCACAAAAGAAGATGTCAAAGCAGTAATAGGGTTACCTTCTACCAGTAGCATACTTGACAGAACTAAAAGGGTCTCAAATGACATAGTGATGGATCTAACCGGTGTAACATTTGAAAAAAGGTCTCTAAGAGTAAATGATGTGAAGGAAATCAATGTCAGATTTATTAGTATGATCTTAGGCTACAAATATACACATGCAAATAGGTTGAACTCAGTATCTAGCCTATGTATTAAAAGTGCATATGACATGGTTAATGATAATGCTAGAATAGATGTGTGTGAATGACTCAAAGATGAATTGATAGACAATCTGAAAAAGATCAAAGGAGATAAGAAAGGAACCATTAGATTTGGAAATTTGCTTGTATGTTTAATTTTGTATATTACTAAACAAGTACCCGATATTGGTAGAAAAGCTTTTGGCTTTGATATACCGGTAGGAAAGCAACTATTGGATCTATTAAACAACATGGGAGAAAATGGAGAGAAAAACATAAACAAACACTTTCAAGCACTAAAGACTTGAATGAAAACAAGAATAAGACTATCATAGGTGTTCTAGATAAACATCAGAAGGAAATATGCTTTGTAATTAGAAGGATGAAATCTGGATGGAGGCAGTTGTCCCTATGACAATCTGGGTAACTGAAAAGGGCTATGAGATAGATGATAACATTATTGAAACTTATGCAAAATCCCTCCTTGAAGCACCAAAAGAACCCTCTGAGAAAGCCCTTGGCAATGCTGAAATAATAGAAAGTGGCATTCAGTCTAGGAAAAGAGTCAAGAAAGTTGAACAAACAGTAAGGAAAGGCACTAGACAAACAAAATCACTTAAGGAAGATGTATTAAAGCAAACTGGTATCAAAGAAAGTGAGTTGGAAGGAATTCAACCAGAAACTCATCTTTCACCGGTTGCAACTTCCTCTAAGAGTGATATGTCAGCGGTATTCAAAAGGGTAGAAAGGAAAAGAAAACCCTCACCGGTACCCTCACCCACTCCTAGAAAAATAAGACAAAAGCAATAGGCAGTGAGGCCTCTAGTTAAGAAGTTAATTCCTAAGAAGAAGAAGAAGGTAAAACAAGATATTGCTCCACTGGATAAACTCCTTAGTGAAATAATAGAAGATGGAAAGTTGAAAAATATTAGCAAACTGTACAACACACTTTGGGCTGATGACAAAGAAAGCATTGAAAATAGTGTAATTTTAAACCTAGATATTTACAAGAAATTTTTTATGGAAATTGTTGATGAAATACCCAATGATTTGTATAGAAGACTGGAAGATAGAAGGGTAGCCATTGTTGAGCTGGACAAGAAGATAAAACTTGAAAAATTACTTGCAGTGCATCCAGTAAACTCACCTCATGAGATAGACAAATTAATCAGTGAGGCTAACCAGACAATATTTTCAACTACTTGCTAGCATGTAACACTGATGGCAGGGAGAGTAAATGAGGTAACAGAAGAAACTGCAGACCAATGGGACATATTCTTTGTAGAAAAAGAGAAACAAGAAGAGCTGCTAAGACCTAAAACCATCAGGGTATACCAAAAGGACAAGGATAAGGGGAAAGGTAAGGTAGGTGGACCTCCAAGCCTAAAGATAACTGATAACTTACCCCCACCTCCTTCGAATACTCCACTGGTAGAAACTACAGACAATCAATCGGTTACTGAGAGTATGGAGACTCCTCTAGAGGATACAAATCGGAAATCCAAAATTTTGTACACTATGAATATAGACACATAGGAAGTAAATGTTGTGGTTGACAGAGAAACCACTAAGGATAAAAGGAAAGATGTGGCTACAAAGCCACTGACTGCAGATGTTGACATTGAGGTTAATGGTACTGTAAACATAAGCACAGAAAAACCTACTCAAACAGAGAAACTGACAGAGGACACCACTGGTAAAACATTAGAAGAACCGGTAGATAAAACTGAAAAACAATCAGGAGAACCATAAATGGACAGTGCAGAGGTACAAACTAAGAAACCAAAAGTGCATACAAAGACTACATTTGAGAAACTGGCTATTGAGAGCTCAAAGAAACCTTCTGAGACACAGATGGAGAAACCTTTTGAAACACAGATGGAGAAACCAGAACAGAAATAGGTTGAGACACAGGTTTAGACCAAGATAGTGCCACCGGCCAAAACTGAAAAGCGTAAACCTTTGCCAATAGAAATGCAAACACAAACTAATCTACTAGAGGTCAAAACAAGAAAGTTTATCACTACAACCAGTAGCATGGATATTGTGAAAACAATTGGGTAGACATCTGGTGCTTCAATAGTAGAATTCCAACCTACAAATATGACAGAGGTCTTGCTGGATTCAATAAAGAAAATCACAGAGTGTAATGCACAAGCCTATAAGGCTATCGATGACACAATACCTATTCTCAAATTGGTAGCACCCAAGTGCATCGTGGATAACAAAGATTCTTTAGGTCAACTAGACACATTGTCTAAATTAATCATCGACAACATTTTGACAGTTGATCAAATAAATGAAGACACATTCAAAGAAAGGATGATTAAGGAGAAAGAAAAACTCTTTGAGGAAATAGTGAAGAAGAATAAGGAACAAACAGAAACCTTATTACCGACACTAGGAGAGACAATTTTGGATTTCAAGAAACTGTATAGAGATACTTGTAAAACAAATATTCTAGTAGAAGGCCTAAACAAGGAAATCAGCAAAGCACAAGATGGGATTAACAATATTGCTAACAATCTGATAGGCACATTAGATTCATTTTTGGAGATAGAAAAGAAAATTGTAGATCTTGAAGAGAAAATTGAGAAGTTAGAAAAGGATAAAGAGAGAATAAAGGATAAAGCAAAGAGCTTAAAATGTAAACTTGGTCCTAAACTAGATTACCTCATTTCTTTGAGAAAATAAATTTCTGAGGCTCTGGTTCCCGAACTTAAGACACCGGAAGAGAAAATGCACATACTCACCGGTGTAGTTCAGAGAATACAAGAGGCATTATAGGAAAGTAAAAGATTCAGTGACAGTTTAAATCTGATTTTGGCAGATATATTCCATATTGTAACCCACCGATTACAATAATCTAGGTAGGAACCACACTCCATTGACAACGAATGACAACCTTTGTGATTGATGTCAAAGGGGGAGTAGTGTGATGAGAAAAATGATCAGAATAGGACATCATTAGCTCAGGGGGAGCATACATTTTTGGGCACACAGTTTTGGTAAGACAAATTTTGGCATTCTTTTTGGACACTTTTTGATTTTTCTCATGAATGTTGCCATGAATGCCAAAGGGGGAGATTGTTGGCAAATACACACTCCAATGAGAAATTATAGGTGATTGAAGGTATTGTCATTGATGGCAACCTTACAATCATGTGATACTAGCAAGCCGACTCAGGCACCGGCACCGGCAGACTCTACACCGACACCCAAAATATTGATCACCGGCACCCTGGCCGACAGGAATTTTGTATAAATGTATTTCATAATTAATTATAAAATCTTTTGTAAGCCAACATGGCAGATTGTAATGACTCATATATGTATGAGATCATTGTAGATCATTTAGGATATGATATAATGCAAAGTATGAAAATAAGGTAGTAGACCTAATATGCGAATTATTGGATAAGGGTTTATGTATATTGCAGAGCTTAAACCAGTATAGAATCTAGCATAGAAAATGTTGATCTGAAGAAGTACAAGACATTGGATTAGTATAATCCATTTTTTTAATTCAATGTGACTTCTTTTGTAATTGAACGGTGAGCTCTAGGCAATTGGCCTTCCTGCATGCGTAGACCCCTATTGTAAGCAGTAATATTCTCTTATTGGCCAGTAAGTGAATATTGTGGGTCACAAATCCCACCGAGGTTTTTCCCACACTGGGTTTCCTCGTTAAAATATTGTTTTATGGTGTGATTTTCATGTTGTGGTTGTTGTTCTTATTTGTTGCTTTATTTCTAGTTTACCGGTACATAGTTTTAATATACTTTTCATGTTATAAGTTAAGAAAATTATTATACTGGCAAGATACTAATTCACCCCCCCCCCCTCTTAGTATCTTTGGGAATCCTAACATGCCCTACAATTGTAGAGGACTAGCATGAATCGATGGTGTGAAGAGGAACTAGGAATGGTGGAGCGCGTGGGAATGTAGACCTTGATGTGATGGAGATGTTGTGAGGAATAGAAGCCCAGTTAGAACCCATGGAGACAACCCAGAGAAGAGGTCGACATATTAAAGATATAAGTTAAGATGAACGAGAAGAGGCCCCAATAGAACAAGTAAACCTACCGACAATTGATCCAGATGAAGAAAGGTTTTTAAGGGTTTTAAGTAGGGCAAACACTAAACCTCATTTTACCCAACCAGAATATGATTGGAAGTTATATTTAGATGAATTGATGGATTGGATCTCGGAGATGGAGAAGTATTTCAATTTTTAAAACACTGCTATACTTGATTGAAAGATCATGCATCTCTTTGGTGGGAACATTTGCAAGTTGATAGACAAAGAAGAGTTAAAGAAAAGATTAAGACATGGGATCGGATGATTGCTAAGTTGAAATCAAAGTTTGTTTCGGTGAATTATCAAGTGGATTTGTTCCGAAAGTTGTAGAATATAAGACAGAAGGAATCTAGTGTGAAGGAGTACACTGAAGCATTTTACAAATTGAACATCAGATCCAGGCATATTGATGATGAAGTTGAATAAATTGAAAGATATTTGAATGGATTACAGATGTCTATACAAGATGAACTTGGTATGATCAAATTGGAGAGCACTGAAGAGGCTTACCAGTATGCACTAAAGGCTGAAGAGAAATTGAACAAAAGACATGAGCAGAGAAAGAGAGGTAGAGGTGGAAGGTTTACCGGAGGAAGATGAACTAGTATAGTTCATAACAAGGACAAGGAAGTGAGCAAAGATGGTAATTCATACCGGAAGGATGATAGAAATTTCTATCGGAGGAGATAACCAGATGGTTACTGAAATGATAACTTTGGAAGACAAGACAAGAAGACATTTAGAGGAACCTACTTTAAGTGTGGAGGAGAAGGACACCATTCATTCAAATGTAAGAAGACATAGGCTACCGAAAGAGAAGCACTAGTGGAATAAAACCCCACCGGATCAGACAATAAACTAGAAGATGGAGAACTATTGATGATGAAGAGAGCTTTGTGTCATATCGGAGGAGATGGAGAACCCTTGTAGAGGAAGAATCTATTCAAAGCCAAATGTAAGGTATCCAGTAAGTATTGTAAAGTTGTTATTGATAGTGGTAGATCAAATTATATTGTTTCAGAAAAGATGGTGAATAAGTTGAAATTGGAGAGGTTGAAACACCCTAAGCCTTATCAGAAAGCACGGATTCAGGATGAACATAAGTTATTAGTAAGTAAATAGTGTTTGGTGAAATTGAAAATTGGGAATTATCATGATGAAGTTTTATGTAATATTATGCCTATGGATATTTGTCATCTTTTGTTGGGTAGACCTTGGCAGTTTGATAGACATGCAATACATGATGGAAGGAAGAATACATACACTATTATGGCCAATGGGATGAAACAAACCTTGTTACCTTTGGAGACACCTTTGAAGAATGAAGTTTGTACAAATGTTAGAATCTATTTAGCAGATGGAAGGAAATTCGTGAATGGATTGAGACATGAGAATGTGTGTTTTTCCTTAATTCCTAAGAAGACTAAGAGACCAGAACTGGAAGAAGAGCAGCTGGAAGAGATAAGAGATTTGGTGACAAAATATGAGGACTTCATTTTAGATAGTGTACCTGATGGATTGCCACCTGTTAGAAGTATTAGTCATTGCGTGGACTTGATTCCTAGAGCTAGTTTGCCTAACAAAGCTGCACATCGGTTGACACCGACAGAGAATGAAGAACTAAATAGACAAGTTCACAAGTTGTTGAAGAAAGGTTTGAGTAGGGAGAGTCTGAGCCCTTGTACAGTACCAGTGGTATTAGCACTTAAGAAGAATGGAGAATGGAGGATGTGTACCAATTCAAGAGCAATAAACAAGATCATAGTGAAATACCGATTTCCTTTTCCTAGGATGGATGACATAATGGACTGTTTGAGTGGAGCAAAATAATTTACCAAGATAAATTTGAAGAGTGGAAGACAACATTTAAGACAAATGAAGGACTATATGAATGGTTGGTGATGCCTTTTGGATTGACTAATGCACTGAGTACTTTCATGAGGCTGATGAATGAGGTATTGAAGAAATTCTTGGGTAAGTTTGTTATTATGTATTTGGATGACATTCTGATTTTTAGTAAAATAAAAGAGGAGCATTTGTAGCAGTTAAGCACATTTTGCAGAGGTTGAGAGAAGAAAAGTTGTTGATCAATATCAAGAAGTGTACTTTCATGAAGGATGAGTTAGTCTATTTAGGATTTGTGATATCTGAGGATGGTTTGAAGATGGACCCTAATAAAGTGAAAGCCATTGTTGAGTGGCCTACACTGGAAAGAATTGGGGAGGTAAGATCATTTCATGGGTTGACTAGTTTTTACCGGTAGTTTATCAGAAATTTCAGTTTAGTTTGTAACCCTATGACTAAGACCATGTGAGGAGATTGGAAGGAATTCAAGTGGACCACCGGAGCAAACAAAATTTTTGAATTGTTGAATCAGAAAGTGACTGAGCAACCTGTGTTAGCTTTAACGTGTTTCAATAAAGTATTTCAAGTGGATTGTGATGCAAGTGGAACAACAATAGGAGCAGTCTTGAGTCAAGAAGGGAGAGTAGTAGCCTATTTCAGTGAGAAATTAAATGATGCCTGGAAGAGATATTCAGTGTATGATCAAGAATTTTATGCCATAATTCAAGCCTTGAAGAAATGGAGACACTACTTGTCGCCTAAGGAGTTTTTGTTGTACACATATCATCAAGCTTTGTAGTATCTGAATAGTCAGAGTAAGTTGAATCAGAGACATATGAGATGGGTAGAATTCTTGCAGAGTTGCACCTTTGTGTTGAAGCATAGAAGTGGAAACAAAGTATTTAATTAATATGAAACATGTATAAATTGAAAACACTTAGATACCTTAATTCAGATGTACTTGAAGACCATATTCATTCAATTACACACATTAGTTAGGCTATAGATATGCAGATGATTAAACATGCATCTTGAAAAAATCATGTCTACTTAATAATTTAGTAATAAAATATATATTAGTTTACTAATATATGAAGAGACACAAGCCGGTTTTTAGTGGTTGGGCTGGTGCTCAATCTTAGGATTAGGGGATTAGTGTCTCCTACTTGGGTTGTAATTCATGTGGGTTGGTTCCTAGAATATTATTGTAAGTTCATTATATATTTGTGAGGTTAGATTTGGGTAGCAAATCCAAGCAACTATTCTCACTGTATTTTTTTCCTTTCAGGTTTCCATGTAAATTTGGTGTTCTCTTTGTTGATAAGTGGGTGTTCTTATCTCTTGTATTGTTCTTTTTTTGTTATCTTAAGATGTAGTAATAATTTTGAGGTTTCATTATTTTTTAAAGTTAAAATTGGTATATATTGATTCATCCCTCTCTCATATATCTATGTGCATAGCAATTGGTATCAAAGCTAAGTTCATTTTTGTAAGGATTAATATCTTGAGGTAAATCCAGGATGGAACACATAGTGACTCAAGAAGGTCTTTCATTAAATAAGGCACAAATATTTGATGGATCCAATTATTTTTTTTGGAGTGTAAGGATGTAATGGATCTAGGGTTTGATGTTTGGCAATCAATTGCAAATGATTATGAAATTTCTACAAATCCACCAAAGGATCAGGCCAAAAGGAATGCCTATGAGAATAATGCAATAGAAAGAAATGTCATTTTATGTGGTTTATCTAACTCTATGTCTGTCAAGATAATACACTACATGACCACAAAGGAGATTTGCAATAAGCTACATAATATCTATGAAGTTGATGATAAGGTCAAGCAAGATAAACTAAAAACCTATCAAGGATAAATTGAAAGCTTGAAGATGAGAGAAGAAGAGAAGGTTGTCACATACCTTCTTTAGGTTCATGAAATTTCTGTTGGGATCCAAGAACACTGAGAGGGAGGGGTGAATCAGTGTTTTGCCAGTAACACAAGATTTTATCCTTTCATACCATACACATATAAACCGGTAAACAAATAAACATATAACTTGAAGAAAATAAACCATCCACATAAATGAACACCATAACACACAAAATTTATACGTGGAAAACCTGAAAGAGGAAAAACCACGGTGGGATTTGTGACCCACAATATCAGTTCACTGGCCATATGAAAGGATATTACATATAATGGGGGCCTACACATGCAGGAAGGCACACTACCTAGAGCATACTACTCATCACTAAAGAGTCTCACTGACTACAAGTTTCTGCTGAAGTATAACAATAAAATTGAACTCAAAAATGCATATGCTATGCCAAATAGAGTTTCGGTTCTAGCTCTGCTCTATACCGGTTCATAAACCCTGAATACTACTACCAGTATCTCTTCTCCTCCAAGAATGTTTTCAAAGATATCTATAGATCATTGCATGATATAAAATTTGTATACAAATGATCTACATACATATACTTTGAATTATATAGTTCTGCTATTTTCTCCTATGTCGCATCCTATCTCATATCTTGTGTCATATCAAAAAGACCTAGCAGACTGACCTATATACCCCATTACAAACAATATGCCTTATGTCGGCTTACAACTCTTTTACAAAAGTTTATCAGTTAATTGTAGTATCGGTAAAGATTAATGCATGAAACAGAAAGACAATAACATCCACAACACATAACACCAATATTTGTACGTGGAAACCCTGTAAGGGGACAATCAGATGATACTACTGCAGATAGTATGTGTATACAATAGGGGGTCTGCACATGCAGAAAGGCCAAGTTCCTAGAGCTCACTGCTCAAACATAAATAGGAGTCACACTGACTACAATTGGATGGTTAAATCCAATAATGATGTACTGCTCAAAATAGCATCTCCATATGTTGGATTCAGTACTAGTTCAATTCTGATGTGTCTTCACAGAAACCTTCCTTCAACCTTCCAATAATGTCTGCATGTATTGCTCTGCTTATATTCACATATACTAAATTATAATCCTTCTCACATTTGCATATTGAACTTACAAATAAGATCTTACATATATACCATAACATAAGACCAATTTTAGTAGGTCGGCTCTAAAGGATATTACAATAAAATCAATTTATAAATAAAACAATATCCGATGCATGATGTTGGCTCAATGCATTTACAATAACAACAAAATCATCTCCATAGTGTGTCATGCTAATCTGGAATAGATAAGTCTGCCAGTGCTTATCCTAGACCTATTTGCCAGTAACAACAAATATGCAAACATGAATATACCAATGAATAAATCTTAAAGATAAAGTGTCCAGATGATGTCTTCGTCATAACCAAGTTTCGGTGAATAATATATCTTGCCGGTGTACCAAATACCAGTGACTGTGCATTAGTCACTTTGCTTGCTAGTGAACATTGCCAATTCTCCAAATGCCAGAGTTGATAAGTGTTAATAGGTGTTGACATCAATGACAAAACCATATCAACATATCCAAAATACCAACAACCTCCCCCTTTGGCATTGATGGAAACACAAGATGGAAAAACTATCAAAGTGCCAAATACCAAAAACCAACAATCTCCCAAAAAGAGATCAAAACTGGAAATCAAAATTCAGGTACAGAGAGTAATCAATCTCTCCCAAACTAACAATCTCTCCCCCTAGGAGTAACATGTGTTTTTCCATATCAATATCTCCCCATTTGACATCAAATGCCAAAGCAATAAAAAAATCAAGTTCAAATACAAAATACCAACTTATTCAGTATACCAACTACTCCCCCTAAGAAGTAGCTCACTTCATCAAGGCCAGAATAAAAGATTTCTCTATTAGTTCTACCGGTTGATGACAAACATCAACTATCTAAGTCTCTATTGCTGGGGGTATGACCCCAAGCTGATCTCTGAGATATTCAAAAGTCTCCTTAGGCAAAGGCTTAGTGAAAATATCTACAATCTACTCTTTAGTGTTCACATAAACCAGTTTTACTTCTTTTGCTTCAACATTCTCTTTCAAAAAATTCAGTTTGATAGAAACATGTTTAGTTTTAGAATGTAGTACCAGATTCTTAGATATATCAATTGTTGTAGTGTTATCACAATAGATAGTTATAGGTTCGTTGCATTTTACCTTTATGTCCTTCAACATTTGCTTAAGCCATAATACCTGTATACAGTTAGTTGATGCTGCAACATATTCTGATTTTGTTGTTGATAAAGATGTGCAACTTTGTTTCTTACTCAACCAAGAAATTAATCTGCTTCCAAGAAAAAATGTTCCACCGGTGGTGCTTTTTCTGTCATCTACATCTCCTGCCCAATTTGCATCTGTGTATGCACATAATTCAAAGTTTTCATCTCTAGGATACCATAGGCCAAGATTTGTAGTACCTTGTAAGTACCAAAAAATCTTTTTTACTGATGATTCATGATTTTCTCTAGGATTACTCTGAAATCTTGAAACAATACATACTACATTCATAATATCAGGTCTTGTTTGTGTCAAATACAATAGGCCTCCTATCATAGATTTCTACCTAGTCAGATTAACAGGTGTAGATTCATCCCTCAGTGATAATTTGTCATTTGCAGTCATAGGTGTACTTATCGGTTTAGAGTTCTCCATCCCAAATTTCTTTCATAACTCCTTCAAGTACTTAGATTAACTCAAGAATATACCTTTATCAGTCTGTGAAATCTGCAATCCTAAAAAGAATTTTATCTCTCCAATCATAGACATTTCAAATTCTTGTTGCATTTCAATAGATAAGTCTTTGCATAATCCATCTTCTCCTCCAAAGATCATATCATCAAAAAAACTTCTATAACTAAGATGTCATCATTAGTCACTTTATAGTATAAATTGTTGTTAGCATTACCTTCAGAAAAACCAATCTTCAAAAGATATTTATCCAATCTAGCATACCAAGCTCTTGGAGCTTGCTTCAACCCATACAAAGCTTTCCTTAACCTGCAAACCATATCTTTGTTATCTGTTAAAGAAAATCCATTAGGTTGCTCAATGTAAACTTCTTCAAGATCTCCATTCAGAAATGCACATTTAATATCCATTTGATATACTTTGTAGTTCTTGTGTGCTGCAAAAGCTAAGAATAATTTGACTACCACAATTCTAGCTACCGGTGCAAAGGTTTCATTATAATCAATTCCTTCTTTCCTGAGAATATCCCTTACACACTAGTCTTGCTTTATTTCTTATTACCTTACCATCTTCATTAAGTTTGTTTCTGAATACCCATTTTGTTCCAATTACATTTTTGTCTTTAGGCCAGGGAACTAATGTCCATGTGTTATTCTTTTCAATTTGTTCTAATTCTTCTTCCATAGCTTTAATCCAGTGTTTATCTTCACATTTCTCATTAATTGATGATGGTTCAATTTGAGAAATAAGACATACTTCTTCATTTGCTTGTCTTCCTCTTGTCATAACTCCTTGATACTTGTTCCCAATTATCTGATTTTCAGAGTGGTTCAATCTTACATACCAAGGTGTCTTTGTTTGTTGTTGTTCCTCAGTTATAGTGGAATTTTCAGATGATACCGGTGTAACTCAATCTTCATTCTGTACCGGTGGGTTCAATGTAGATTCATTTGTCAGTATTTCTATTGCCAGTTCAGAATCTATATACCTTGAAGTTCCTCTAAACTGTTCATCAATGTTCACATTTGTACTCTCAACAATTTTCTACAATCTCTTGTTAAAACATCTATATGCTTTGCTCTTAGATGAATAACCAAGAAATATTCCTCAATCACTTCTAGGATCAAATTTGCCAATATACTCATCTCTTCTAATATAGAATTTACTTTCAAATATTTTGAAATATTTAAGAGTAGGAGTAATACCAAACCATAGTTCATGAGGGGTCTTACCAGTTTCACCTTTGATGTGAACTTTGTTGAATGTGTAGACTATTTTCCTTACTACCTCTCTACAATATACATGAGGTAGATTAGCTTCAGATAACATACTTCTAGCTACATCCAAGATAGTTATGTTTTTCCTTTCTACAACTCCATTCTATTGTGGTGTCCAGGGTGCTGATAACTATCTTCTAATTCCATTTACTTCACAGAATGTATTAAATTCCTTAGATGTGAATTCACCTCCTTGATCTGATCTCAGACATTTGATTTTCTTACCAGTTTCATTTTCTACCATTGCCTTGAATAGTTTGAATTTTCCAAGTGCTTCTGATTTTTCTCTAAGAAAAGTAACCCAACACATTCTAGAATAGTCATCAATGATTAGCATGAAATATCTATCTCCTTGTAAGATTTTAGTTCTAGCTAGACCACATAAATCAATATCAATTAAGTCAAGAGCATTATTGGATTTTTTTGGAATACTTTTAAAAGATTCTCTAACTTGTTTTCCAAATTGACATTCCTTACATACCGGATTGTGAGGTTTAACAATCCTAGGTAAATCTCTAATTGCCTTAGTTGTACTGATTTTCACAATGCAATCAAAATTTACATGATAGAGTCTCTAATGCCATAGCCAACTTTCATCAATATGTGCAATTAAGCATGTCTTTTCATTGTTATTCAATTGAAAGATATTACCTCTAGTTTGATTACCGGTTGCAATTTCCAAACCAGTTCTGTTCATAATTTTGCATTTCCCATTCTGTAATTGTAACTGAAATCTTTTTTCAACTAATTGACCAACACTCAAAAGATTATGCTTTAAACCTTCAACATAGTAAACATTGTTGGTATTATACCATCAAGAGATATAGTACCTTTTCCTTTGATCAAATAAGCTTTATCATCTCCAAATCTTACTAGACCTCCATTATATTCTTGAAAAGTCAAGAATTTACCTTTATCACCAGTCATATGATGTGAACATCTTGAATCAATGAT
This sequence comes from Cryptomeria japonica, assembly GCF_030272615.1. Taxonomy (NCBI): domain Eukaryota; kingdom Viridiplantae; phylum Streptophyta; class Pinopsida; order Cupressales; family Cupressaceae; genus Cryptomeria; species Cryptomeria japonica. The sequence goes on from NC_081411.1 coordinate 813,980,898, forward strand.
CCATTCATCCTTAAATTTAACTTTAGCTTCCAGGGCCTGCTCTACCAATTGAACAGTAGGTGTCGGATGATCTTCTGTTATAGAAACAAAAACCCATCCATTATCTGTCGGATCCTCATCAGAATCATCAGTGACTCCTTCATCAACAAGATAACAAGATTTGTCTTTATTCTTCTCAAATTTGTATCTCTGATATTCAGGGTTAGGCTTGTATGTTCTTCTAGCTTCTTCTCTCAATCTTGCATGTCTATCAGGGCATCTTGAAGTCATATGACCAATCTTATTATAGTTAAAACATTTAAAGGGTGCTTTACCTTCATACTTACTTCCAACTGGACCTTTAGGCATTTTCCTTGCAAATAGTGCTTCTAGTTCTTCAAGTTCTTCATTTTCTCTCCTTCTTTCTTCAAGTTCTCTTGCATAAAAGGCTTTCCAATCAGATTTGTCAAATGATATTACAGATGATGTTGATGCCTTAAAAGCTAAATCTATCTTAATAGTAGTAGCAAGACCAAATTCCTCAATTTCAAAAGCTGAAAGTTTTCCAATCAATGTGTGCCTAGTTATTGATGTATTAGGCATTGTTCTTAACTCATTTATAGTAGTAACTTTCATTTTGTATGCCAGTGGAAATCCTCTTAAAACTTTTCAAAAACAATTTCATCTTCACTTAAGGTTCCTCCACAACATTTAATACCCAAAACAATTTCATTTACTATTTCCATAAAAGCAGAAATCCTTTCATCTTCTTCCATTTTCAGATTTTCATACCTGACCCGGAAGCTTTCAAGTTTTGCAATTTTGACTATGGAATCTCCTTCATTCAATGTTTCCAAATGGTCCCAAATAGCTTTAGTAGTAGATCTATCAGATAATCCCAGGATTTGTTGATCTGATAATGCGCTCAAAAGTGCTTCCCTTGCTTTGCAATCATTTTCTTCATCTTTTCCTAAGGTAGGTGGATTAGGTTGACTTTGAGTAGGAGTAGTATAGCCATTCTTTGTAACATCCTAGATGTCCTTTCCAATGCAATTTAGGTGTGTCTCCATCCTGATCTTCCATATGCCATAGTTGGTTCCATCAAGTTTAGGACTATCCTTCCTGAAATAGCTAGTAGACATTGGATCTCCTCAAGCTGTTAAACTTCTGCAAAAAGAGGACTTCGCTCTGATACCAATTGTTAGGTCCCAAAGACAACTAAGAGGAGGGGGGTGAATCAGTTGTCAAATAAATTTAAACCAAAAATAGCTTAACCAACCTTAATTATTAATATCGACAAACCAAACTTTATGTCGGTAGACAGTTTATCAGTTAATTGCAATACCCATAAAGATTAATGCATGAAATAGAAAGACAATAACATCCACAACACATAACACCAATATTTGTACGTGGAAACCCTGTAAAGGGAAAAACCACAATGGGAAACCTTACCCACAATTAGATGATACTACTACAGATAGTATGTGTATACAATAGGGGGTTTGCACATGCAAAACGGCCAAGCGCCTAGAGCTCATTGCTCAAACACAAATAGGAGTCACACTGACTACAATTGGGTGGTTAAATCCAATAATGATGTATTGCTCAAAATAGCATCTCCATATGTTGGATTCAGTACTGGTTCAGTTCTGATGTGTCTTCACAGAAACCTTCCTTCAACCTTCAAATGATGTCAACATGTATAGCTCTTCTTATATTCGCATATATCGAATTACAATCCTTCTCACATTCGCATATCGATCTTACAAATAAGATCTTACATATATACCATAACCTAAGACCAATTTTAGTAGGTCGGCTCTAAAGGATATTACAATAAAATCAATTTATAAATAATACAATATCCGATGCATGTTGTCGACTCAATGCATTTACAATAACAACAAAATCATATCCATAGCGTGTCGTGCTAATCTAGAATAGATAAGCCTGTCGGTGCTTATCCTGGACCTATTTGCCGGTAACAGCAAATATGCAAACACAAATATACCAATGAATAAATCTTAAAGACAAAGTGTCTAGACGATGTGTTCATCATAACCAAGTGTTTTCCATGTCATTCCAAGTGCTGGTGAACAATATATCCTGCCAGTGTATCAGATACCGGCGACTATGCATTAGTCACTTTGCTTACCGGTGAACATTGCCAATTCTCCAAATACCAGAGTTGATAAGTGTTAATAGGTGTTGACATCAATGACAAAAAAATATCAACATATCCAAAATACCAACACACTCTCCTTTACTATCAGTTGTTTCTGTATGTCTATAGTTACTGTTAGTGCGGTCAAAATTGAACTACCCAAAATACCTTTCCCTTTTGATTTGTCAGGATTGGTGGAAGATGTAGCCTTTGCAAAATCTTCTTGAGATGTAATAAAATTGGGATTCTTCTGGAAGAATTTGGTCCAACCCTTACTAGTCTCATTTATCACCTAATTTACTCTGCTCATCATTAGACTTATCTGTCGGGCTTTACTACTGAAAACTATCCTATTTGCAACATTTATGCATCTTTTCATTTACTCATTATTTATACAACCACACATTTCCAAAAGTGCTACTTCCTTAATCTCCCTAGCTCTCTTGACAACATCAAGTCTTCTAGCATCAAGTTTATTATACAAAGATAGAAGTACCTCCTTCAAAATTTCTATTAAGGATTTCTTATAAATGTCTATGTATAACAAATTAGCCTCTTCTATTTCATTTTTCTCATCATCCTCTAAATCTTCATAATATGTAGATACATTTTTCAAATTTCCATCTTTTTTTATTTCATCAATTAGCTTAGCACGAGTCTTTTTAGTCTTACTGATTTCAATATCATCACTCTTCTTCTTTTTGCTTGTGTTTGTTGTTGTAGACATGGTTGGTTTCCTCTTTTCTATAGGCTTCTCTACCTGAGGTGGTGGTGCATTAGGTTTACTTTCTTTTCTAGCAAGTCTCCTCCTAGGCTCTACCTTCTTTTGCTCTACTGGTGGTTGATCCACTTTCTTTCTTTGTACCCTTCTGAAAGCTAGAGTTTCATTATCCTCAGGGTCAGAATCAGAATTGATCGTAGAAATGTAAGCTTCAGGCTTCTTCACCTTTGGAGTACTAGCGACTTCCTGTTCTACTACCGGTTTGGATCCATAACCCAGTTGAGTGTCTATCTTGTGAATTACATCCTATACATATGCATACATATTTTCTATTTTCTTCTCTCTTCTCTTCCTGTTAAAACCAGTTTTGACCTCAAGGGCCTTCTCTTTTGTTGTACCAAAATGCTCTGTTTTGTCATCCAATGGGGCATCTAGTAGCATTTTTCCATAGAGTTCAAAAATGCTATCATCCACTTCATATCCAAGGTCAGTAATCAAGATTGTCCTAGGTTAAACTACCTCCATAAGGGTTTCATTGGCTTTGACCACAAAATAGATATCAATGGACTACTTCTCCAGAATTTTCTTCAATATTGTCTCCCTCTACCTCATGTTTTCTTGGAATGTTTTGAAATACCCCCAAAGTTTCTCATCTCTATCGGTACCAAGATCTATGATTGCTTCCTTGATCTACATACCTACTGGCATGTCATGAGCCCAATGCTTCTTGCCAAGACCAGGTAGCTCATTTAGGAAGTAAAGCATTAAACAAACAATCAAATTTTTGTATCTAAAAGTTCCTTTCTTAACTCCCTTGACCTTCCAAAGGTTCAACATCAATTCACTCCTCATCCATTCACATAAATCATACTTTGCATTATTCCTTAGCATCTGATATGCAACATGAATGCATGAAATAGAAACAGAATTCAATCAGTTGGATTGAGTTACCTTATAACCTATTATTATGCTTGCAAATTTCACATTAGTGTTGATGATTATGTTGATCCTCATTGATCTGCTATCAGGAGTTGCACCGGTGAGTTTCTCAACCTCAGTGTTGGAAATTTTCTTGCCAGGTTCTTGTCCGACTTTGGGTAAGCTAGTGACCACTTGAATATCCTCCTTAGTGATCATGTAAGGCCAATTTAGCTAGATAAACTCACTGTGAACCCTACTTAGAACGTATCTAATGACTTCATCCTTGAATTCCAGTATGTATAGAATATCGGTTAACCCTAAATCCTCAATTGCTTTGTATTTTGGTTTGATGGTTCTAGAGTCTCCTAGTATCATGGATCGATACATGATTTTGATGTCCTTTATGCCTAGATCCTCCAGGGTGTAGTGAATGTATGCCCTTACATCTTCAACATACATCACCCCATCAAGAACCCTAGAAAATGCTCCTGCAGAGTCTTCCTTCTTAGCAATTTTGGGAACCTCCTTGAATATGAGCCTTAACCTATCCTTGACTTCAACAATGGTGGGATTTGCAATGAAAGTAGGAGCTAAAGATCCAAATGCCATTTTGAAGAATACATGAAAGTGAACATTGGTGAAAGATTGAGTGTTTATGCTCGAAATCCTTTCAGAATGCCTTTTCTTTCTCTTAATTTGCCTTTTTCTTCACTCTGAATGCTTGAATGCTCGGCGAGTGAAAATAAATTCACTTACCCCTTTTTATCAGTGAATAAAACCTAATCTTTCTCTATAATAAATGCTTTGTGAACAACCCTATGGATGTCAGTTTCACAGTCTTGTGTCGAGTGAACCTTCATCAATGATGGACACTAATGGTATGATGAAAGAATAAGTATCCAGTAGAATACTGAGAGGGGGGGTGAATCAATCTACTAAAAAACTGATACAAACTCCCAAACTCAAATATAAACTTATCAACAAGTAACTCAGTCAAGATAATATCTCAAAGATTACCAACATCAACTAACATCAACCAGTTTAACTATTATGACAACTTAATAGTAAACAACTTCAATCTTGTAAACATAAAAAACGCTTAATCATATGTCAACATATTCATCTCTCAATGCTTCCAATTATCTTGCCTTATCAGAATAGTTAAATAGTTAATCAAATCAGCAAATAAGATCATAACCACAAAATCATTCACCACTTGACACAAATATTTATACGTGGAAAACATAAATAGGTAAAAACCATGATGAGATGAGACTTACAAGGATAGCTATATGAACTCTTTTGAAGTTCACCCTGTTAGGAGCCAAGCCTATTAAATCTTTTACAATAAGTCTTGTTAAGAACTAATTCTAGTTAGGAATCACCCGATTAAGGGATTTACAAATATGCCTTGATGAAAAGCACAATACCCTATTAGGAGTAACCTCGCTGGAGGATTTGAGAATCCAAACTAATGGACCACCTTGCTAGAGGATTTAGAAAGTAACCAAGCTTGTTAGAGCTTACTCGGTTAGGGGATTTCAATTTTTGTTGCAATTGTTAGAAAACAACAGGTTTTCTTAATCTATCTAAATAGCACTACATCTGCTTGATCAAATCCTTCTTAAGCTTCAATCTTCCTTTACTGAAACTGCAAATCCATCCACTAGTTAGGCAACCACACACTCAAATCATTTCTGCTAATCTTGTCAACTTTGCCAATACTTAACAAAATAATATCATCAACCTTAAATACAAATCAACTAGGTCAGTAACATAACAAAAACCTAATTCTCATTATTGAGATTACAAACAAGTAGGTACAATCTTGACCATTAGAAATCATAACAATCTCTTCACATTAATCAAGAAAATTCCAACTGCTCCATAATCACCGCTTCATCAAACTTTGTAACTCATCACGTGCTATGCATTAGATGTAATCTTTCCAAGATAACAAATGTGCTAAATCTATCTAAACTTATCCTCATACAATGATCACACGTGTTTCCATCATTACCGCTCAACATTAGATCTTAAACCAACAAACTTGATCAATTAGGGTTTAACAAAAAACAAATGGTAGGGTTTACCGGTTACATAACATAGAAAGGTTTAACCCTTTACACTAGTTCAACTTACAAACTACCATATACCAGTTACAAGACAATAGAAATAACAACAATAACATCAACAATATCATGAATATCATTCATTGGTTCAATTGATATCAATGACAACATATCATTAATGCAATCTATATGAAAAATGCCAACAATCTAAAAATACCGACAATATTCCCCTTTGGCATTGATGGCAATACAAATATCAATGCCTCTGATTTGTTGTTGTGATTAGTGAATAGGAATCCTGGTTTACATTACCAAGTATTCACCATGCTTTGTTTGTCTTGAGTTTGTCACTAGTTTACCAAATCAGACACATAATTCTTCTCCCCCTTTGACAGGAATGCCAAATTGAAAGTAAAAAATGTAATTCCAAATTCTTACTGTGCATCAACATACTACAACTTGATGCTCCCCTTGTGGAATACATCCACTTCCAAAAACAATCAATCGATGTAAGATTCTACAAGTAATTTAGGGACTGATGCAATCAGAATCATGCTCAACTGAATTCATGAAGAGGGATAAGCCCCAACTAACTTCTAAGATACTCAAAAGTGGTCTTAGGCAGAGGTTTGGTAAAGATATATGCAAGCTGCTCCTGGGTAGAAACATGCTCTAAGATAACATCTTTACTTTGAACTTTTTCCCTCAAAAAGTGATACTTCAATTCAATGTGCTTAGTCCTTGCATGCAAAACAAGATTCTTAGAAATATTTATTGCACTTGTATTATCACACAAAATATTTACAGGTTCTGAGATCTTCATCTTAAAACCTACCAAAATGTGTCTCATCGAAATAGCTTGTGTGCAATTCATGTAAGCAGCTACATACTCAGCTTCAACAATAGATTGTGAAGTACAACTCTGATTTTTACTACTCCATGAAACTAGCCTTCCTCCTAGAAATAATGCTCCACCGGTAGTACTCTTCTGGCCATCAATATTTCCTGCCCAATTAGCATCAGTGTATGCCTTTAGATCAAAATTGCCTCCATATGGATACCATAACCCATAGTCAACTGTACCTTTTAGATATCTAAAAATTATCTTGGTTGCTATTAGATGTGCTTCCTTTGGATTTTTTTGAAATCTAGCAACTATACCAACCGAATGGGAAATATCTGGTCGACTATGAACAACATAGTGTAATTTGCCAATCATTGACCTGTATTCCTTTTCATCTACAGACTTAGATGCATCTTCCTCAGAAAATTTACTTGTAATCATTGGAGTTCCAACTAGTTTACAATCACTCATGCCAAAAGTCTTCAAAACCTCTTTCACATATTTAGATTGAGTAATGAAAATACCATTCTTCATCTGCTGTATCTGCAAGCCTATGAAAATTTGTATTCACCCTACTAATGACAGGTCAAACTCATTCTTCATTTCATCTGCAAAACTATTGCTCGTGACATCATTACCTCCAAATATCATGTCATCAACAAATAATTCACTTACCATTATTTTATCTCCTTCAGACTTGAGATAAATGTTATTGTCATCACTGGTTCTTGCAAACACTATCTTCATTAGATGTGTATGAAGTTGTTCATACCATGCTCTGGGTGCCAGCTTTAATCCATACAAAGCTTTATGCAATGTGCATACCATGTCTTCATTATCTGTCAATGCATAACCATTAGGCTACTCTATATAAACCTCTTCTTCCAATATCTCATTCAAAAATGTAAACTTAACATCCATTTGGTATACCTTGAACTTCTTATGGGCTGCAAATGCAAGTAAGTTTCTAACTCCTTCCATTCTTGCTACTGGTGCAAAAGTTTCTCCATAATCTTCTCCTTCTTCTTGCACATAGCCTTTGCAAACTAATCTTTCCTTACTGCGAACTACAATACCATCTTTGTTTAACTTGTTTTTGAACACCCATTTAGTACCTATAACATTCTTGTTTACTGGTCGGGGTACCAGGGTCCAAGTGTTGTTATTCTCAATTTGATCCAATTCCTCCTCCATTTCTTTCACCAAATGATCATCACCAAATGTCTCATTAGCACTTCTAGGTTCAATGGTGGAGATCATGCAAGAATTATCTCTTATTCTCCTTCTAGCTAGTACTCCAACATTGTTATCCCCAATAATATATTCAAGACTATGGTTCAGTCTCACATACCTAGGAATAACATGATCATTCTCTTCAGGTTCAGCTTCTTCATTATCATCTTCTTCTGAATTTATCTATTCTAGTTGAACAAGTGCATCAGAATTTGTTTTACTGGTTTCTGATTTAATAGTTTCATGTTCCAAAAGAAAAATGCAAGGATCTTCATCCTTTCTCTCTGAACAGGTTCCTTCTAAAATTTCAGGACATTCATCTACATGAACATTAGCACTCTCAACAATTCTCTGTGTCTAGTTGTTGAAGCATTTGTAGGCCTTACCCTTGGTGGAATAGCCAAGAAATATGCTTTCATCACTCTTAGATTCAAACTTGCTTATGTAATCACCTCTTTTAATAAAACACTTGCTACCAAAGATCTTAAAATAGCTAACATCAGGTGTTCTTCCATACCAGTACTCATAAGGTGTCTTGTCCTTACCTCTTTTCACCAAAACTCGGTTTATTGTGTAGACCATTGTACTTACAGCTTCTCTCTGGTGCAGGAGCACCTAAGACTTAGGCTAGTAGTTTTCTCAATTTTGCCTTGTACTAACTCTAGCCAAGTCAAGAAGTGAATAAGGACTCTAGGAGGGTCCAAAAGTGAGTGTGATGAGTGAAATGTAGACCTGGTAGAGTTAGTTTCTTCCTAGGTTTGCATTTTGTGCATAAATAGTGGTTTGAGTAGGTAGTTGACCTTCTTGATGGTCAAAAGTGTCAAAACTTGCTATAGTAATTAGGGGGGGTTAAATTAGTCTTAGAAATTTTTTAAAAGTCATGTTTGATGGCTTAGAATAGGCCTCATAGGTTGAGAAGGCCAAAAAGTGAAAAAGTGTAAAGTTGCAAAAAGTTGTCATGACAACTTTTGAAAGTTGTCAAGACAACTTTTGTCCTAAATTGGTTAGCGATGGAGTTAGGGATTTTTAAACACCCTAGGATGACTCCAAATAGGGAGAATTATATAAGAACCATCTCTTGCACGGTTACCAAGGTTGAAGCTATTATTTTGTAGGATCAATAATCTGAAACTACTCATTTTCAAACTAGTTGGCAGCATTTTGGCTTGTTTTGTTCATTTTTTTAATGCAAATGGATTGAATCCATTGATCTAGTTATGGATTGAGTTTATTTGGTATTTTATAGACTTTTTAGTTCCATTTCAAGCTTTGTAGGTAGGTTGTATTAGTGTTTTCTTGTTTTAGTTTGCAAACAACCAGTTTTGGCTTGTATATAGCAATTTTATGTAAAATGGTTGCCCCATGAATTCCACACATGCTACCATCATGGCCTCTTGTTAAATGGAGGGAAACCACCTATAGAGTGTACATATGTAGGGACAAGTTCTCAAGATGACATTTGATATGACTATCACCTTGTTCTAGGTGAGTTCAGGAGCAACCCGGCTAGAGGAGACAAGGTGAAATTGAAGTGCAAAGTGCAGGGGTGAATTCCAAACCACCATCTAAGATTTTGGAGGGGTTGATGAAGTTAGTATATAGTTTCCAATGCAAGGGGAAGCCTTGAAAAATTCATTTGTTTCCCAAACACCAACTTGACCATTCACTGTCAATTACAAGGCCTAAAAACCCTTCAAACCCCTCATTTTGGGGTTAGGACATTGTACAGTGGAGTAAGGAACCAAAACCACAAAAATAACATGAGGTTAGATGATTCATTGAATAAAATCCAAACTTTCTATGGGGTCTTTTGGACTATTTTCCTCCAAGCCCTAGAAAACTGGATTTTGGAGGCCTAATTGGGGCTCTTTCCTTGTAGCCCTTTTCTAAGGAAAATGGTGAAATCGGTAAGGAGGCAAAAACAAGAAAACCTTTAAAGGACCCAAAGGGAATTCAAAAAATGTTAGTAGCCACCTCCACACCTTTGCATCAACTCATAACAGAAGGAGGTCAATTTGAAAAGTTGAAGCCAAGACAGCCATGATGAGCACATGGGGAGAATTGTGAATTGGTAGGGTTCCTAGCTAAAACACTTGAAGAAAACACCTTCGAATGGTTAAAAAGAAATCCCTATAAGAGATTGAGAAGGACTTGGAGGTCTAGAGTGCAATAAGGCCTAGAGATTTGGTGAAATTGAGCAACACCAACTAGGTGAACCCCATCAAATTGGTATCAAAGCCTATAAGATTTGGGCTAGGTGAGTAGATGTCCTCAGTGGAATCTGAAGGAGATAATAGCATGGTGACCAATGCAGAGTTGGCAAAGAAAGTGGAAGATCAGGAGGAGGAAAATAGACTCTTGAAGGAGAAGTTGCTTGAATTGGAGAGTAAGCTTGGTGAGATTGAAACCAAGGCCTGTGAAGTGTTGGTAAAGGTTGAAGGAGAAGAAGGGAAGGGTAAAGAAGTGTCAGAGATTGACAAAGTACCTGAACCTGACCCTTTCCTAGAACAAGATCCTTTCCTGAAGGCATTGAAAGCCTTAAGTGGTAAATCACTAGAAGGATTGCCATTGTTCACTAGTAAGATGGAGGCAGAAGTGGTCCTAGAATGGATAGAAGGTATGGACAACCATTTTGAATGTGAAGGCATAACTGAAGCCCAAAGAGTCAAAGTATCCAAGTCAACGATGAGAAGAGCTTCTCTCACATGGTGGAAATTTGTGCAAGATGAGAGAAAGAAAATGGGCAAAGCACCAATCTCTTGTTGGAAAGGGATGTTAGTCAAAATCAAAGAAGTCTATCTCCCTGATGACTATGAAGTGCAAATTCATAGGAAGAGACAAAACTTGAGACAAAAGGACCTTGATATGAGTAGCTATCTAGGGGAGTTTCACAAACTTAGCCTTAGATCTCAAGAAGTGGAAGAAGAGAGTCTCAAGGTTGCTAGGTACCTAAATGGTCTACGGTGGAACATCCAAGAAGAAATTAGTCTAATGAGTCCAAAAATAGTCCATCAAACCTATCAACTTTCCCTTAAGGTGGAAGAAAAACTGAAAAGAAGACATGACTCAAGCAACAATAGGGGTAGAGGTAGAGGAAAAGATAATAGAGGCCATAGGGGAGTCTTTGGAGGAAGAAGTTTCCTGAACAAAAAACACAAGGAGAGTCTAAACTCACTGAGCAGCAAGAGAGTGGCACTAATAGATGAGGATTCAATAGAGGAAGGGGGTCCAATAGTGGTTTTAGAGGAATATCTAGTGGCCAAGGTAGAGGTTCCTCATACTTTGCAACAATGAAGTGTTACAATTGCAACCAACTTGGTCATCCAACATATAGGTGTCTAGAGAAGGGATCATCATCACATGGTGGTGAAAGAAGAGTGAACCATCTTCAAGAAGAGTCTTCAAGTAGAAAGACTTTAGAGGTTTCCTTAGAGTCAGAGGTAGGTGAGAATTTGATGATAAGGAGAACTTTGATCAAATAACCGGCCAGAGAAGAACCAAGCCAAAGAAGGTCCTTATTTAGGATCAAATGCAAGATTATGGACAAAGTTTACAAAGTGATCATTGATTCAGGGTCAACAGACAATATTGTGTTAGAAGAGGCAGTGAGTAAGCTCAAACTGCAAATGATACCTCACAACAACCCTTATAGAGTCACTTGGTTGAACAAAGGCCAACATGTCCTAGTCAATGAGCAAGCATGAGTGGATCTTACCATTGGGAGGTATAAGGACAAGGTGTTATGTGATGTCCTACCCATGGATGCATGCCATCTTCTATTAGGAAGACCATGGCAATTTGATAGACAAGCTATTCATGATGGAGCCAAGAATGCATACTCATTCAAGAAAGATGGAATCACATACAAGATTCAATCTATCCTTGAGGAAGGTGAAAAGAGGGCAGCAGGTCCTAATGTTCTTTTGGTGAGTGAAAAGAAATTCTTGAAGACACTTGAAGAAGGTGAAGGTAAAAGGTTTGCACTAGTAATGAATCCTAAAGAGGAAGACAAGAAAGAGTAGCCAGATTTGTTGAAGAAATTCAAAGGCATAGTAAGTGATGGATAGCCAGCCACCTTACCTCCAGAAAGAACCATAAGCCATCAAATAGACTTCATTCCTAGAGCATCCTTGCCTAATAAGGCAGCTTATAAAATGACTCCCCAACAAAATGTTGAGATTGACAAGCGAATCCAAGAGCTCTTAGACAAAGTCCTAATTAGGAAAAGCATTAGCCCTTGTGTTGTCCCTACCATGTTAGCCCCAAAGAAAGGTGGTACTTGGAGATTGTGTACTGATTCTAGAGCTATAAATAGGATCACCATTAGATATAGGTTTCCAATTCCTAGAATAGAAGACCTAATGGATTGTTTAGGGGAAGCCAATTACTTTACCAAGACTGACCTTAAAAGTGGATATCACCAAATTAGGATTAAGGAGGGTGATGAATGGAAAACTACCTTTAAGACTACAGAGGGTCTTTATGAGTGGCTTGTAATGCCATTTGGCTTATCTGATGCTCCAAGAAACTTCATGAGACTCATGAATGAGGTGATGAAGGAGTTCATAGGTAAATTTGTGGTGATATATCTAGATGATATTCTCATTTTTGGTAAGGATAGTGCAGATCATATTAATCATTTGCAAGATGTACTAGAAAGATTGTATGATGAAAAGCTAACCATGAACTTGGATACGTGTGAATTTGTTAAGAAGGAGTTGATTTACCTTGGGTTTGTGTTGTCTCAAGGAAACCTCAAGATGGATCCCAACAAGGTTGAAGCCATAGTAAATTGGCCTACTCCTAAGTCAGCAACAGAGGTGAGAAGCTTCCATGGACTAGCTCAGTACTACAGGAAGTTCATTAGGCAATTCAGTGCTATATGTGCACCAATGTTAGACACCATTAGAGGTGGAATGAAGGAAAATTTTTAGTGGAGTGAACAAGCAAAAAAAGGTTTTGAAACCTTGAAGGAGAAGATAGCTACTCAATCGGTGCTAGTGTTGCCTAGTTTTGAGAAACTTTTCATAGTGGAATGTGATGCAATCAATGTTGCAGTAGGTGTTGTCCTAAGCCAAGAAGAAAGACCAGTAGCCTTCCATAGTGAGAAGCTAAGTGATGCCAAGAGGAAATACTCCTCTTATGATCTTGAATTATATGCTTTAGTGCAGGCTTTGAGGAAATGGAGACACTATCTCCTTCCTAAGGAATTTGTAGTCTATACAGACAACCAAGCATTGAGTTTTCTAAACTCACAAGACAAACTCAGTCATAAACACATGAAATGGGTGGAGTACATGCAAGCCTACAAATTCACCATCAAGCACAAGAAAGGGCAATTAAACTAGGTGGCTGATGCATTAAGAAAGAGACTTTTGACAGTCCAAGAAATCCAATTGAGGAGCATAGGAGTTGACAGTTTTAGAGACTTATACCCAGAGGATGAAGACTTCTCAAATGCCTACAAGGTGTGTAAGGAGTATAAAAATCACTTCCATAGTGAGCATTCTGATTTTACTTTGCAAAATGGACTATTGTTTAGAAGTGGGCAGCTTTGTGTGCCTAGAGGCTCAATGAGAGAAAATCTCATACAAGAGAAGCATAATGGCAGCCTTAGTCGACAATTTGGAGTCAATAAGACTCAAGAGTTGGTTCAGAGGTATTACTATTGGCCAAGGATGAATCAAGATGTGAAACATTATGTGGAGACTTGCATAGTTTGCCAAAAGGCCAAAGGTACTTCTTCAAATGTGGGTTTATACCAACCTCTTCCCATACCAAATAGACCTTGGGAGTGCATTAGTATGGACTTTGTAGCAAGTTTACCAAGGACAAAGTAGGGATTTGATAGCATTTATGTCATTATGGACAGATTTAGCAAAATGGCTCACTTTGTGCCTTGCAAGACTACTCATGATGCATTCCAAATAGCTCATTTGTTCTTCAAAGAGGTAGTGAGGATACATGGTTTACCCATGAGCATTGTTGTAGATAGGGACTCAAAGTTCATGAGTCATTTTTGGAAGACACTTTGGCAAAATCTTGGCACCAACCTCTCTTTTGGATCAACCTACCATCCTCAAACAGATGGGCAGACCGAAGTGGTGAATAGAAGCTTAGGAAACTTATTAAAGTTCCTTACTAAAGAGTATGGTCAGACATGGGATCAAGTACTCTCACAAGATGAATATGCATATAATGACACCATGAATAGGACTACCAGCAAGAGTCCTTTTGAAGTGGTCTATGGTATGCACCCATGAGGTATTTTGGAGTTGAGAGACTTAGGTAGTGCAGCAGCAAGAAGTGGATATGCAGAAGACTTTGCTCAATCAATGAAGGAGGTACATGAATTAGTCAAGAAAGTATTGATGGAGAACACAAGCAAAATCAAATAAAAAGTTGATGAAAGAAGGAAGAACCTCCAATTTCAAGTGGGAGATCTTGTCATGTTGCACCTAAACAAAGCAAGGCTACAACAAGGAGTGCCTAACAAGTTGCAAATGAGAAGGCTAGGTCCATGTGGCATTCTAGCCAAGTATGGATAAAATGCATACAGGGTGGACCTACCTAGTGACATAGGATTGTCACCAGTCTTCAACATAGAAGACTTAGTTGCATACAAGGGACCAACTCAAGGATCAAATTGCAATCACTCAGAGGTATCAGATGATGTGAACAACCTTCAACTACCAGCCAAGAAGGTGCTGAGTTCAAGGATTGCCAAGAAGACAAGGCAAAAAACCTATTGGGAGAAGATAATCAAATGCTAGGGTATGGATGATGCTGAAGCTACATGGGTGCTTGAGGAAAAGTTTAAGAAGCTAGGCATTGATCAGAATCTGATTCCCAAGGAGGTGACATGATTTGCTTTTGTTTGGGAGAATGGTGCAAGAGCACCTAGGACTTATGCTAGTAGTTTTCTTAATTTTGCCTTGTACTGACCCTAGCCAAGTCAGGAAGTGAATAATGACTCTAGGAGGGTCCAAGAGTGAGTGTGATGAGTGAAATGTAGGCCTAGTAGAGTTAGTTTCTTCCTAGGTTTGCATTTTGTGCATAAATAGTGGTTTGAGTAGGTAGTTGACCTTCTTGATGGTTAAAAGTATCAAAACTTAGTATAGGAATTAGGGAGGGTTAAAGTAGTCTTATTCATATTTTAAAATTCATGTGTGATGACTTAGAATATGCCTCATAGGTTGAGAAGGCCAAAAAGTGAAAAAGTGCAAAGTTGCAAAAAGTTGTTATGACAACTTTTGAAACTTGTCATGACAACTTTTGTCCTAAATTGGTTAGCGATGGAGTTAGGGATTGTCCAATGCCATAGTATGACTCCACACATGGGGAATTATATAATAACCCTCTCTTGCATGGTTACCAAGGTTGGAGCTATTGTTTTGTAAGATCAACAATCTGAAACTACTCATTTTCAAACTAGTTGGAATCATTTTGGCTGTTTTGTTCATTTTGTAAATGCAAATGGATTGAATCAATTGATCTAGAAATGGATTGAATCCATTTATTGGTGTGTTACAAATTTTTTAGTTCTATTTCAAGCTTTGTAGGTAGGTTGTATTAGTGTTTTCTTGGTTTAGTTTGCAAACAGCCGGTTTTGGCTTGTATATAGCAGTTTTATGTAAAATGGTTGCCCCATGAATTCTACACGCGCTACCATCATGGCCTATTGGGAAATGGAGGGAAACCACCTGTACAGTGTTCATATGTAGGGACAAGTTCTAGAGATGACATTTGATATGACTGTCACCTTATTCTAGGCGAGTCCAGGAGCAACCCGGCTAGAGGAGACAAGGTGAAATTGAAGTGCAAAGTGCAGGGGTGAATGCCAAACCACCATCTAATCTTTTGGAGGGGTACATGAATTTAGTATAGAGTTTCCAATGCAAGGGGAATCCTTGACAAAGTCATTTGTTTCCCAAACACCAACTTGACCAGTCATTGTCGGTTAGAAGGCCTAGAAACCCTTCAAACCTCTCATTTTGGGGTTAGGACGTTGTACAGTGGAGTAAGGAACCAAAACCACAAAACCCACTTGAGGTTAGATGATTCATTGAATAAAATCCAAACTTTCTATGGGGTCTTTTGGACTGTTTTCCTCCAACCGCTAGAAAACCGGATTTTGGAGGCCTAATTGGGGCTCTTTCCTTGTAGCCCTTTTCTAGGCAAAATGGTGAAATCGGTAAGGAGGGAAAAGAAAGAAAACCTTTAAAGGATCCAAAAGGAATTAAAAACATGTTAGTATCAACCTCCATTCCTCTGCATCAACTCATAACAGTAGGAGGTCAATTTGACAAGTTGAAGCCAAGACAACCATGATGAGCACATGGGTAGCATTGTGAATTGGTAGGGTTCCTAGCTAAAAAACTTGAAGAAAAAACCTTGGAATGGTTAAGAAGCAAGCCCTAGAAGATATGGAGAAGGACTTGGAGTTCTAGAGTTAAATTAGGCCTTGAGATTTGGTGAAATTGAGCAACACCAACTAGGTGAAGTGTTAGCAAACTAGGTGAACCCCATCACTCTCCAAAATGTTTTTGCTACATTTCTTTGTATCAACATAGTTCTAGATGCTCCAATTACTAACTGGTTGTTCCTCTCTTCTATACCATTCTTCTATGGTGTCCTTGGTGCAGAAAGAAGCCACTTAATACCATTCTCATCACAATACTTAGTGAATTCCTCAGAAGTAAATTCATAGCCTTGATCTGTTCTCAGACATTTTATCTTTTTGCCACTCTCTTTCTCAGCTAATGCTTTGAATGCCTTGAATTTACCAAAAGATTCATTCTTATCCTTCAAGAATGTGACCCACATCATCTTTGAACAATTATTAGTGAAGATTATGAAATATCTATCACCTAAAATGCTTCTAGTTCTTATTGGTCCACATAGGTCTGTATGAACTAAATCTAACAAGTGCTCTATTGAGAAGGACTTGCTATTGAAATTTGAAGAAGTCATCTTTCCTAACTGACATTCTTTACAAATAGCATTAACCGGATTGTTTAGCTAAGGTAGAGCTCGTACAGTGTTAGACTTGCTCACTTTAACAATGTTATCAAATTTTATATGACAAAATCTCTTATGCCAAAGCCAACTATCATCTACTTTTGCAATCAAATAGTTGCTAACTTTAGGATTAAGATGAAATAGATTGCCTCTGGTCTATTTCCTGGTTGCAATCAATTCAGATTTATTGTCAAATATTTTGCACATACCATTTCTAAACTCTAGTGGGTATCCTCTGTCATTAAATTATGCTATGCTTAGAAGAATGTGCTTTAGGCCTTCAACCCAATAGACATCGTCAGCACTTCTTTTCCCATTAAGAGAAATAACTCCCCTACCTTTAACCATACAGGGTGAGTCATTGCCAAATCTAACAACACCGCCATCAAATTCCTTCAAGGAAAGAAATTTGCTCCAATCGCCAATCATGTGATGTGAACAACCACTATCAATGATCCAATCATTAGTGTTATGTATCCTGGACACTAGTGTTTACTAATCTGATATCTCTTCCTTAATATCTACAAACATAATATCTTCACTAGCATCATCATCAGATTCTTCATCAGTAATACCACTATCAATAGCTACAAGACAATCTCTCTTGCCTTTACCCTTATACTTCTTAAATTTGTCTCTCTTGTATTCATTTTCACCATTAGGGAAATTAGCTACTATATGAACAATTTTATTGCAAGAAAAACATTTAAATGGTAGCTTGCCTCTGTATTTCCTAGTACTCTAGGCAGTCGTTTTCCCAACAATGCTTCAAGCTCTACTAAATTGTCTTCATCATCAACATCTCTACTAGATCTAGATTCATAGCTATGGCCAGTATCTCTACTTCTTCTCACATATGAGTTAGAAACAGAAGCTCTAAATGTAGATTCTGATTTTTGTATACTACCACCATAGCCATTTAGTTCAAAAGTAGTAAGTTTGCCAATGATAGAGTCAAGAGTTACCTTTGTTTTGTCAATGGATTTCAACTCTTGAATAGCTGCAACTCAGATAGAATAGACTAGTAGTAGGGTTCTCAGTACCTTACCGATCAATGTGGCATCTTCCACTTTCCCTCCTGCTCTCTTTATTTCACCAACTATCTCTTTTATCATTTTACCATACTGCCGGATATTCTCACCTTCAGACATTCTCATGTCATCAAATTTTCCTCTTAAACTCTCCTCTTTGTCAATCTTAACATGTTCATCACTGCTATAAATCTCTTCAAGTTTTTTCCGTACTTCATATGTAGTTTCAAGACCATGAACATCTACATATTCACCATTAGATAGGGAACTGAAAATAGCCTCTAATGCTTGATGATTCTCTTGTTGTTCTTTCTTCTGATCATCAATCAGAGTTCCAGTAGGTGCACTATACTTAGTGTTGGCATTATACACTCAAATGAGAATAGTTGATGTTGTCATTGATGGCAACCAATAGGTAATGGGGTTCAAAGGTTATACCGGCATCAGACTTCACCTACCGACACCGGCAGTCACTACAAAAGTTTATTCACATCGGCATCCAATTACACCGATATTAGATCATACCGATAGTCCAAGCCGACTTGGAATTAATATTGTTTATGTGAATTGTATTGTAATATGATATTATATTTGCATAGCCGACATGATGTATTGTAAAGACTCATGTATGTATGAGATCTTGTAGGTCATTTTAAGAGTGTGAGAGTATGTACGTAGGTATGTATGTAAGCGGTATATGAGAGCGAATAACTGTATATGCATTTTGATGTATTTATCTTAAGAGTGAATAAGAGAAGAGCCGAGTGAAGTAACGTTTTGGCAGAGGTATTAGACAAAGATTAAATTGGTATTGAATCCAACATTGCAGATGTTATTTTGAGCAGTGCATTATTATTGGGTTTAACCATCCAATTGTGTAGTCAGTGAGACACCATTTTTGTATTGAGTAGTGAGCTCTAGGCAGTTGGCCTTCCTGCATGTGCAGGCCCCTACTATACTAAGTAATATTTATTCATATTGGCCAGTGAGTAAATATTGTGGGTCATAAATCCCACCGAGGTTTTTCCCTTACTGGGTTTTCTCACCAAAAATATCTATGTTATGGTGTGCATTGATATTTATTCTTTTGTTTCTATTTACTGCATTATTACTTGCTTATCGGTATATTAATTTAGGTTGTAAAGTTGCAAATAAGTTTAAATATTTCATCCATCAGTTAGACACTGATTCACACACACCCCCCTCCCCCCCCCCCTCTCAGTGTCTTTGGGACTAACCAAATATCTAACAATTGGTATCAAATCCTAGTCCTCTATTTGCAGAAGCCTAACAGCTTGAGGAAGATTCTGAAATCGGTACCAATGGAAAGTTTGAGACAACAGGTGGAAGGAGCTCTTGAAGATTTTGATGCAGAAAAATTAAAGAATATCAAACTGGAAGATGAACTCATAATTTCTCGGGAATTTATCAAAGCACTTCAAGATAACCTGGTAATAGCAAAGAATAAGATAAAACAACTACATGTGCAACTGCAAAACCAAGATGATGAGAAAAAAGAAACTCTTAGAGATATTACATAAAAACTAAGACAAGAGAACAATAACATGAGGAATGAAATGAAAGATTTAACCATGAGACTATATAAGGATATTGAAGATTGAAAGAGGAATGAAGAAGATTTGGCCCGAAGACTTAATGAAAGATCAGATGAATCTCTAAGGCTCAGTTATGAAAATGATATGATTAAAACAAATTTGATTCACATGCAACATGACAAAGAGGAACTTGTTGGTATTTTGGTATGGTTTTGTCATTGATGTCAACACCTACTAACACTTATCAACTCTGGCACTTTGAAGAATCGGCAATGTTCACCGACAAGAAAGTGACTTATGCATATTCACCGGTATTTGGTACACTGACAAGATATAATGTTCACCAGAACTTGGAATGATATGGAAAATACCTAGTTATGTCGAAGACATCGTTTGGAAACTTTGTCTTGGATATTTGTTCATTGGTATATTTGTATTTGCATATTTTTTGTTACCGGTAAATAGGTCCAGGTTATGCATCGACAGGCTTATCTATTCCAAATCAACACGACATGTTTTGGAGATGATTTTGTTGTTATTGTAAATGCACTAAGCTGACATGTTGAATCGGATATTGCATCGACTATTGATTTACTTGTAATTATTTTATTATAATATCTTTTAGAGCCGACCTACTAAAATTGGTCTTAGGTTATGGTATATATGTAAGATCTTATTTGTAAGATCGATATGCGACAAGGAGAAGGAATTGTAAGAAGGTATATGTGAGAATAAGTAGAGCTATACATACAGACATCATTTCAAGGTGAAGCAAGGTATTTGTAAAGACAATTAGAACTACACCGATATTGAATCCAATATATGAAGATGATATTTTGAGCAGTACATTCTTATTGGATTTAACCATCCAATTGTAGTCAGTGTGACTCCTATTTGTGCTTGAGCAGTGAGCTCTAGGCGCTTGGCCTTTCTACATGTATAGACCCCATTTGTATACACATACTATCTGTAGTAGTATCATCTGATTGTGGGTAAGCTTTCCCACTGTGGTTTTTCCCCTTACAGTGTTTCCACATACAAATATTGGTGTTATGTGTTGTGGATGCTATTGTCTTTCTGTTTCATGCGTTAATCTTTACCAGTACTGTAATTAACTGATAAATTGTCTATCGGCATAAAGTTTGGTTTACCAGTATTAAGCACATAGGTTGGTTGAGTTGTTTTGGGTTTGAATTTATTAGACAACCGATTCACCCCCCCCCCCCCCCTCTCAATTGTCTCTGGGACCTAACAATTGGTATCAAAGGTGAGTCCTCTTTTTGCAAAAGTTTAACAGCTTGAGGAGATCCAATGTCTACTAACTATTTCAGGAAGGACAGTCCTAAACTTGATGGAACCAACTATGGAATATGGAAGATCAGAATGGAGACACATCTAAATTGCATTGGAAAGGACATCTAGGATGTTACAAAGAATGGCTATACAACTCCTACAACCAGTCAGCCTAATCCACCAAACTTGACTAAAGATGAGGAAAATGATTGCAAAGAAAGAGAAGCACTTTTGAGCACATTAACAGATCAGCAAATCATGGGATTATCAGATAAGTATACTGGTAAAGCTATTTGGGATCATTTAGAAACATTGAATGAAGGAGATTCCACAGTCAAAATAGCAAAACTTGAAAGTTTCCGGGTCAAGTATGAAAATCTGAAAAATGGAAGAAGATGAAAGGATTTTTTCTTTTATGGAAAGAGTAAATGAAATTGTTTTGGGTATTAAATGTTGTGGAGGAACCTTAAGTGAAGATGAAATTATTTAAAGAGTTTTAAGAGGATTTCCACCAGCATATAAAATGAAAATTACTGCTATAAATGAGTTGAGAACAATGCCTAATACATCAGTAACTAGGGATACATTGATTGGAAAAATTTTAGCTTTTGAAATTGAGGAATTTGGTCTTGTTGCTACTATAAAGATAGATTTAGCTTTTAAGGCATCAACATCATCTGCACCATCATTTGACAAGTTTGATGGAAAGCCTTTTATGCAAGAGAACTTGAGGAAAGTAGGAGAGAAAATGAAGAACTTGAAGCACTGTTTGCAAGGAAAATGCCTAAAGGTCCAGTTGGAAGTAAGTATGAAGGTAAAACACCCTTTAAATGTTTTAACTGTAATGGATGGATTTTTTGTTGCTATAACAGAAGATCAACTGGCACCTACTGTTCAACTAGTAGAGTAGGCCCTAGTAGCTAAAGTTGAAGTTAAGGATGAATGGATCATTGATTCAGGATGTTCACATCACATGACTGGTGATAAAGGTAAATTCTTGAACTTTCAAGAATATAATGGAGGTCTGGTAAGATTTGGAGATGACAAAGCTTGTTTAATCAAAGGAAAAGGTACAATATCTCTTGATGGAAAGAATAATACTGAAAATGTTTACTATGTATAAGGTTTAAAGCATAATATTTTGAGTGTTGGTCAATTAGTTGAGAAAGGATTTCAGTTACAATTCAAGAATGGTAAATGCAAAATTCTGAACAAAACTGGTTTGGAAATTGCAACCGGTAATCAAACTAGAGGTAACATCTTTCATTTGAATAATAGTGAAAAGACATGCTTGATTGCACATATTGATGAAAGTTGGCTATGTCATAAGAGACTCTATCATGTAAATTTTGATTGCATGGTAAAAATCAGTAGTACTAAGGTAGTTAGAGATTTACCTAAGATTGTCAAACCACACAATCCAGTATGTAAGGAATGTCAATTTGGAAAAAAAGTTAGAGCATATTTTAAAAGTATTCCAGAAAAATCAAATAATGCTCTTGACTTAATTCGTATTGATTTATGTGGTCCAGCTAGAACTAAAAGCTTACAAGGAGATATATATTTCATGCTAATCATTGATGACTATTCTAGAATGTGTTGGGTTACTTTTCTCAGAGAAAAATCAGAAGCACTTGGAGAGTTCAAACTATTCAAAGCAATGGTAGAGAATGAAACCAGTAAGAAATCAAATGTCTGAGATCAGATCAAGGAGCAGAATTCACATCTAAGGAATTTAATACATTCTGTGAAGTGAATGGAATCAGAAGACAATTATCAGCACCCCGGACACCACAGCAGAATGGAGTTGTAGAAAGGAAAAACATAACTATCTTGGATGTAGCGAGAAGTATGTTATCTGAAGCAAATCTACCATATATATATTGGAGTGAGGCAGTAAGTACAGTCGTCTACACATTCAACAAAGTTCACATCAAAGGAGAAACCGGTAAGACCCTTCATGAACTATGGTTTGGTATTACTCCTCCTCTTAAATATTCAAAATATTTGGAAGTAAATGCTATATTAGAAGAGACGAGTATATTGGCAAATTTGATCCTAGAAGTGATGAAGGAATATATCTTGGTTATTCATCTAAGAGCAAGGCATATAGATGTTTTAACAAGAGATTGAAAAAAATTGTTGAGAGTACAAATGCGAAGATTGATGAAAAATTTAGAGGAACTTCAACGTATATAGACTCTAAACCAGCAAAAGAGATACTGACAAATGAACCTACATTGAATCCATCGGTACAGAATGAAGATCCAGTTACACTGGTATCATCTAAAAATTCCACTGTGAGTGAGGAACAACAACAAACAAAGACACCCCAGTATGTAAGACCGAATCACTCTGAAAATCAGATAATTGGGAACAAGTATCAAGGAGTTATGACAAGAGGAAGATTGGAAAATGAAGATGTATGTCTTATTTCTCAAATTGAACCATCATCAATAAATGAGGCATGTGAAGATAAACATTGGATTAAAGCTATGGAAAAGGAACTAGAACAAATTGAGAAAAATAACACATGGGCATTAGTTCCCCGGCCTAAAGACAAAAATATGATTGGAATAAAATGGGTATTTAAAAACAAACTCAATGAAGATGGTAAGGTAATCAGAAATAAAGCAAGACTAGTGTGTAAGGGATATTCTCAGAAAGAAGGAATTGATTATAATGAAACCTTTGCACTAGTAGCTAGAATTGAGGCAGCCAGATTATTCTTGGCCTTTGCAGCACACAAGAACTACAAAGTATATCAAATGGATATTAAATGTGCGTTTTTGAATGGATATCTTGAAGAAGAAGTTTACATTGAGCAACCTAATGGATTTTCTTTGACAGATAACAAAGATATGGTTTGCAGGTTAAGGAAAGCTTTGTATGGGTTGAAGCAAGCTCCAAGAGCTTGGTATGCTAGATTGGATAAGTATCTTTTGAAAATTGGATTCTCTAAAAGTAATGCTGACAGCAACTTATACTACAAAGTCACTAATGATGTCATCTTGGTTATAGAATTTTTTTGTTGATGATATAATCTTTGGAGGAGAAGATGGATTATGTAAAGACTTTTCTATTGAAATGCAACAAGAATTTGAAATGTCTATGATTGGAGAGATAAAATTCTTTTTAGGATTGCAAGTTTCACAAACTGATAAAGGTAAATTCTTGAGCCAATCCAAATACTTGAAAGAGTTACTAAAGAAATTTGGGATGGAGAACTCTAAACCGGTAAGCACACCTATGACTACAAATGACAAACTATCACTAAGGGATGAATCTACACTTATTAATTCGACTAGGTACAAATATATGATAGGAGGCCTACTGTATTTGACATAAACAAGACCTAATATTATTAATGCAGTATGTATTATTTCTAGATTTCATAGTAATCCTAGATAAAATCATGAATCAACAGTAAAAAGGATATTTCAGTACTTACCAGGCACTACAAATCCTGGTTTATGGTATCCTAGAGATGAAAACTTTGAATTATGTGCATACATAGATGCAAATTGGGTAGGAGATGTAGAAGACAGAAAAAGAACCACTGGCGGAGCATTTTTTCTTGGAAGTAGATTAATTTCTTGGTTGAGTAAGAAACAAAGTTGCACATCTTTATCAACAGTAGAATTAGAATATGTTGTAGCAGCAACTAACTG
Organism: Cryptomeria japonica; assembly: GCF_030272615.1. Classification (NCBI taxonomy): domain Eukaryota; kingdom Viridiplantae; phylum Streptophyta; class Pinopsida; order Cupressales; family Cupressaceae; genus Cryptomeria; species Cryptomeria japonica. Next base: position 814,005,407 of record NC_081411.1, read on the forward strand.
TACACATGTATTATGGCTTAAGCAAATGTTGAAGGACATAAAGGTAAAATGCAAGGAACCTATGACTATCTATTGTGATAACACAGCGGCAATTTATATATCTAAGAATCTGGTATTACACTCTAAAACCAAACATGTTTCTATCAAACTGAATTTTCTGAAAGAGAATGTTGAAGCAAAAGAAGTAAAACTAGTTTATGTGAATACTAAAGAGAAGATTGCAGATATTTTCACTAAACCTCTGCCTAAAGAGACCTTTGAATATCTTAGACCAGTAGAGACTTAGACAGTTGATGTTTGTCATCAACTGATAGAATTAACAGAGAAATCTTTTACTACGGCTTTGATGAGGAGAGCTACTTCTCAGAGGGAGTAGTTGGCATAATGAATTGGTTGGTATTTTTTATTTACATCTAGTTTTGTATTGGCTTTTGCATTTGATGTCAAAGGGGGAGAGATATCTACAGAAAAACACATTATCTTTTGGGGAGAGATTATTCGTTGGGGAAGAGATTGTTACTTTGAGATTGATTAATCTCTGTATCTGAATTTTGATTTTAAGATATTATTGGTTTTTGGTATTTGGCATTTTTGTTTTGGCACTTTGATGGTTTTTCCATCTTGTGTTGCCATCAATGCCAAAGGGGGAGATTGTTCATATTTTGGTATGGTTTTTTCATTGATGTCAACACCTACTAACACTTATCAACTCTGGCACTTTGAAGAATCGACAATGTTCACCGGCAAGCAAGTGACTTATGCACATTCACCAGTATCTGGTACACCGGAAGGATATAATATTCACCGGCACTTGAAATTGTTAGGTTCAACAATGAAAGCTAATGTACTGAGAGGGGAGGGGTGAATCAGTACTTCAAAAATTTTCTTTAAAAATAATCTTACTAATAAACATAAACTGCATATAGTTGATCTCATAATATATAAATCCAAAACACAATCATAGAAATTATATCCATACACAGATTTTGGTTACGTAGAAACTCTTGGTTAGAGAAAAAACTGTGGTGGGGATGGCACCCACAACTTCACTATTGCAATAATAAAGGTTGCTCGGTTAGAGCTACATGTTTAGCTATTTCTGATAGCTTACCCTGTTAGGAGTATCAATATCTTTAGATCTACCTTGCTAAAGGATTTTTACAAACACTTTTACAAAATGTTGTACTTGGTTAGAGGCTTTACAATTTATAGACCTCGTTAGAGTCTTTTACCCTGTTAAAGGTTTCTAACACAACTCAAAATAGTTCAATGAGAATCTTTTACAAAATATCTGCAACTTTACATCTGAAATGTTATAGCAGACTCTATGTGCTCAATATGAAATTACCATTCTATAGCATACCTCGGTAATTGATAGATCAACTCGGTGACCTCTTCTATATTCTCTATCCCTTAAACTATTTTCTGAAAATCTTCTCGGTGACCTCTGAATACCTCTGTTCAATCATCTCATCTTATCTTTTCACAAGATTTTATCTTCAACTCACCATCTCCTTTTTTTAGATACTCAAATCACTCTTTATATAGATCTCTAAGGCAGTGATCTTGTTCATACATCGATTATACAAACATGTTTTATTGAATGAATAAACATAGAAATTATTTCATTGGATAAACTTCCTCAAAATCATACAAAATCTTCAAGTGCAATTCCCTATGAAATAACGGTTCCCTGTTCTCGAATCTTGTAACACGTTTCCACATATGTGTCCAGGGTCATTGAATCTAGTAACACATTTCCACTCGGTTCAGATTAACTCGGTGTACCTCCTTTGCTACTTGGTGGACATAGGAAATTTACTCGGTAGACAACTCAGTATATATCATCTTGGTGACTCGCCTTTCTTCTGTAACTAACACCCTTAGTTCTTACCGACTGAATCTTTCTATAGTATTAACTGACTAGGGTATATAGGATGACTTTAAACATAAAATTAATGACAACTTAGTAAATAGTAACATGAATGATATAGAAAACACTTGGTTATGTTGAAGACATCGTTTGGACAATTTGTGTTGGAGATTTGTTCATTGGTATATTCGTATTTGCATATTTGTTGTTACCGACAAATAGGTCCAGGTTATACACTGATAGGCTTATCTATTCTAGATCAGCATGACACGCTTTGGAGATGATTTTGTTGTTATTTTAAATGCATTAAGCCAACATGTTGAATCGGATATTGCATCGGCTATTGATTTACTTGGAATTGTTTTATTGTAATATCTTTTAGAGCCGACCTACTAAAATTGGTCTTAGGTTATGGTATATATGTAAGATCGATATGCGATAAGGATAAGGAATTGTAAGAAGGTATATGTGAGAATAAGTAGAGCTATACACACAGACATCATTTGAAGGTGAAGCAAGGTATTTGTAAAGACAATCAGAACTACACCGGTACTGAATCGAGCATATGAAGATGCCATTTTGAGTAGTACATTCTTATTGGATTTAACCATCCAATTGTAGTTAGTGTGACTCCTATATGTGTTTGAGCAGTGAGCTCTAGGCGCTTGGCCTTTCTGCATGTGCAGACCCCATTTGTATACACATACTATCTGCAGTAGTATCATCTGATTGTGGGTAAGGTTTCCCACCATGGTTTTTCCCCTTACAGGGTTTCCAATATGGATGTTATTGTCTTTCTATTTCATGCATTATTCTTTACCAGTACTGTAAATAACTAATAAACTGTCTACCGGCATAAAGTTTGGTTTACCGATATTAAGCACATAGGCTGGTTAAGTTGTTTTTGGTTTGAATTTATTAGACAACTGATTCACCCCCCCCCCCCCCCCTCCTCTCAGTTTTCTTCGGGACCTAACAGAACTTATGAGGCAAGTTAGTACTTTGGAAAGTGAGTTGGTCACCGCAAATGAATACAAAGACAAATTCAAGAATAGTTCAGACAAGCTTGATGATATGCTAAAAAGTCAAAAACCTGATGGAGAAATAGTTGGACTTGGATTTGAACATGGAGAAAGCTCTAGAACTGCAAACAATCATGATCACAACAAACTGGTAAGACAACCTAATGCTTATAAATTCAATGGAAAATGTTTTAATTGCAACAAATTTGGTCATAGAGAAAATTAGTGCAAATTTAGGAATAATCAAAATACAGACTCATCCACCAGTAAATGTTCCAAATGCATTAAAAATGGTCATACCCCATACAATTGTAGAATGAATGTAAAATGATATGTCTATGGTAGATTTGGACATCTATCTAATTAATGCAAAACTCAAACTGGTCAAGGTTATGGAAAAGTTGTTCAAAGAAACAATGTAACCTATTATGCATGCAACAAGATTGGGCATATTGCAAGATTTTGTAGAAGCAAGAATGTACCGACAAACATCAAAGGATCTAATGACAAAGGAAAATAAAAGGTGAATGAAATCAAGCAAGAATTCACTAAACAATGGATCAGGAAGAGAGATTAGAGGAATCATGAATCTATTTCTGCACCAACAGAATAGAGCAGTCCTGCACCGGCAAGAGACTCTTCATCTAACTAAGGAATAATCCTTAAGGGTAAGGAAACTAATTGAAGATCATGAATTTACCCTCAGTTGGTGATAAGAAGTCGCAATTCTTCTTTACCAGCACAAATGTTGGAAATTCACTTCACCGACAAAGCATTTAATGCGGTTGTAAGTTAAATTTTTGGTTATAAAGTAATTGAATTTCTCCTTTCAACTTACCAAAGCATTCAAGTATTTGAAGAGCGTGAAAGTTGGGCACAAGCATTCAGGATTCTCAGAGCATCCAAGGTTTTCACTTTCATTCGACAGTAAAAGCTATTTATCCTACGACATGGCTTCTTCATCTTCCACTCCCGAATTCATTGCAAACCCTACTATTATGGAAAATGTCAAGCATCCTAGACCAGTTTTTAAAATCATCCCTAAGATAGGAAAGTTAGATGACTCCATTGGTGCATTTTAAAAAATTCTGAAGGGAGTCGCATTTGTTGAAGACCCTAGGGCATACATTCACTATACCATCAAAGATATAGGGTCTGAAGATTTAAGGAAAATGTTCATGAATGTTATTGCTGACAACCAAGGTGTAGTAAAACCAGAACACAAGGTTTTTGAAGATTTAGGGTTCACTAACATCCTTCACATGCCTAAATTCTCAGATGAGATTGTTTGTTATGTTCTTAGCCGAGTACATGGAGAATTTTTATGGTTAGATTCAGTTTTTAAGATCACTAAGGAAGCAATTAAGGTTGTTACTGGTTTACATTCTACCGGCACTAGGCCTGAGAAGAAAAAGAAAATTCCAAACAAAGAGGTTATGAACTTAACCGGAGATACATTTGACAACAAATAACTTAGGGTTAGTGATATAGCTGACAACAATGTCAAATATGCTAGTATGGTTATTGGATACAAAGTTGCTCATACTAATAGGCTAAATTTTGTTTCAAGTTTATGCATTCATAGTGCCTATGAGATGATTATGAATAATGCTAAAATTGACATATGTGAATGGTTGAAAGATGAACTATTAGAGAATTGGAGAAAGATCAAAGGTGACAAGAATGGAACTTTCAAGTTTGGGAATTTGATTGTATGCTTAATGTTATATTTCTCAAAGGAGATTCCCGGTATTGGACACAAGGACTTTGCATATGATATTTTTGTTGGAAAACAAATTAAGGAGGCAATTACCGGCTTAGGCTCAGATGGTGATAAACTGGTAAAAGAGTATTTCAAGAACTTTCAAGCAAAAATGAGGCAAAAGGGAAAGGATCCCTATGTTGTTCACCAAAAGTGATAACCCAAGAACACTTGCAATTGATCTATAAAGTAGCCAATTCAATCTATGAAGAACCTCAGGGCTTGGACAACATGACAAGGATATGAATCCTTCTACTCTTTAGGCTCTGCAAAACCTAGGCAGGTATACCTTTGATGCTTAGAATTAAACCTATTACATACCTATGATAGCATCAACATAAACAGATAGGTCTCACCAGGGCTCTGAAACAAGTAGTTTATTGCAGATGGGCTAGATCTACACATAAAACTCAACTATGCTTGAGCATGAGATAGATGAAACATTCAAAACATAACATAAACTAAAGATATTCTGATTGGATTCTAAATTGGTTTGAGAACCCCCTTAATTGCAAGATCAGTGCCTTATCCAAGGGCAACAGAGTCATACATCAAACTATAAGTGAAATCACTCATTGCAAATCCAGCTTCATCATGAAATCTTTATGCATTAATGCCTTACATAATGCATTACTAAGCTTATCCACAAAAAATATCAAATCCAGAAGCATGAACCCTATTTTATTAATGTTTGCTCATAGAGTTTAAAATCTTCCTTGAAGATTACCTACAAACAAGCATTACACTCACAGACACAACTGTTTATGACAAACTTGGTCCTCCTTGAGAATCAAATTTGAATAAAATGAAGATACATTTCAAAGACAAATTCTATGTGAATTTGTGCATGTCTTACATACACAAGAACCTACAACAAATAACACCTATAGCATGAATCAAACTCTATTCTCTGGAAAAGGACATTGCCCTGTACAATTTTTTAAAGAACTCAGAATTGGAAGCCATGAAAATATGGAGGCATTCTCCAAATTTCTAGAACCCCTACAAATGAGAAGAATTGACAATAAGAAGAGGAGGGAAAGATCAGATCTCATCAGAACAAGCCAAGTGTCTCCTCTATCCCTAACTACAAAATATCTTCTTCATTCCCATGGAAACTACTCTCGAAATATCCCAAATTGGTTAAAATTAACTAACTGATCTGATTCCTCACTCCGAGAGCTTTCCGAAAACATATAATACTTCATATTTTGGCCAAAAATAGAGCCCTGGGCGAATTAATCATTCACATGTGCACAATCATTTAAATTTTTTAATTTTTAATATAGTTTCAACTATATAATAAACCTGATTTAACTTTGATTTTTGGCTCTTGTTGTGCTCTGATGCTTTGCCACGTGGTGGCCTCTGATTGGTCGATGGGGTCTATCGAGTGCCACCTGGGATGACATCTCATCACTCTACCACATGTCCACTTGCTGGTCGACCACCTGTGTGTCGCGTCATTGCCACAAGGACAGGGCCTGCCTGCTGGACCGTTGACTGGACCTGCCATGTCATCGCCACCTGGCTTTCACCATTTCACAGATGGTAACCGACGTGTAACTTTGAGTCATGAAACCACACGCACCGTCGATCTACTTGGAACTTGCTCAACCTTTAACCTCTGCATTTTCGCCTTGGGCTTTTTGCCATTTCGCAGCCCTTATCTCGTATGCATCTTGCCTTCATGAAGTCACGCGAGCTGTCCGATCTCCTGAAACCTGCATGTTCTTTAACCTTGCTCATTTTTGGAGATGTTTTTCGCCATTTCGCAACCTTTAACCTTCGTGCATCTTGCCTTCGCGAAGTCGCGCGGACCGTCGATCTGCTCCAAACCTACTTGTTGGTTAAGTCAGACTTTCTCTACAAAATTTGCCTGCTTGCCTCGAGATCTATGCCTATATGGGGTCCACCTGTCACCATCTGTCACCTCCTCAGTCACCTTGGGATCCATGCCCACATGTGTGGGGTCCATCTTGGGTACCGAACGGGCACCGTCCATCAAAAGCCCAAAGGCTTTGACATATTAGATGTGTGTGCTTTTGCTTATAAATACCAAAATGGTCCACTTCCCAGCCAATGTGGGATAATACATTAAGCCTAGGATTGCATTTTGGAGGTTTGCTTAAGAGTTTTAATGGATGTCGACCACTGCCTATGACGTTTTCTTTAGGATTTCAATACCTTTCTTTACACCAAACACAGAGGAGGGAGGACAAGCATTTTTCCTACAAACTGCATTTGACTGGAACTTCTATTTGATCTTGGCCATTCCACACAGAGAACAACACTGGCAATTGCATTTGCAAGTTTCTATGCCTCCTTCACCATATTGCACAGGGGATAAGGGAGGCTCTATCAAATCACATTCTGCTTTAAATTTTTTGCAACTCTAAATGTTGTCTGTTCCATGTTCTTTGAAGACTTGTTCATTGTTTTCACTGGCAAATAAACCCTTCCCACTCTCCACGTGAACTGCAAATTTATTACACCTGCCAATTACTTTTTGCTTGAAGATTGTTTGATGCTCTATCCAACTACGCAACCTATCAATTTGCCTTTGTTTGGAAGCAGAGACTGGGAGGATTGCTGCTGTTATAAGTTTGCATTTTGCATTAGCTGAAACTTGTTTTAACTTCTTCTACCAGCCAACACGTGAGAAGAGGGGAGTGTTAACTGTTTGCATCTAATTGAAAGTTTCTGCAGTGTCTTCAATCACCACTCCAGCAAGCTTTCAAACACCACATGGGAAGATGATGTTTAGTTTAGCACACACCTACTAATTGCATTCACTGAATTTAAAATATTTAATGCAGAGAGTATGTTGACTGAGCATCACGTGGGGTGAGGGGGAATTGCAATAGTCACAATTTGTTTTTGGTTTTCAATGCTGCCCTCTAGACTGTGAAAACTAAGTTCTGGTTTATTTGAACTCAATCCATCCTTCATGATCATTTCCCATAAATCAATCGATGAAGGAAATGATTCTAATACTTGTATACAATGAGACTCTACAGATTTAATAAGAAATGTTATTTTAGTTAGGTCACCACCAATTTCCTCCAACAACACCAATACATTTCCAGTGGGCTGAATCCATGAGCGAGGAACATGATATAACTTTTGAGAAGGTTGGCCATAAATTTTCACACATTTGTATTGATCATAACTTCCTCTATAGTCACATGTAGTATCGCAACCATTTTCTGGAGAAAGGAAGGTAGGCCAATACTGTCCAATACTATGTCCATTTACCCAAGCATGACCCTTGCATTTGCTTGGTTTCTCAAAGCTCCCTCAAACACACATAGGAGGGAGGAGGCATTAAATTTGCCAATTTACATTTGTTAATGTTTTAAAACCTATTTGCTCTTCCATCTTTGGCGGTGAAGGATTTCCATTACTTGCCACATCCCATTTCCAAATTGTACGAGTATTTGCATGTTTACCATGAACTTGTAAAATGCCTGGGTTGTTTTGACTACAAAAGGCATTCCCACTTTGCATTATCCTCTGATGGGAAACATACAAATATTCTACTACAACAATGGATGTCAATATTATTCTGGAAATGCTCATAGGGCCAAATCGCCAATAAAATAATACTGCACAGGCATGAGCCAGGTCGGGCCCGAAAGTGGGTCCGACTAAAAAAAATTTTGTTTTCATGCAACTGACCTCTGGAATGCTTCAGACACCTTAAAATTACCTCTAGAAATGATCGGCATCGTTTTTGGATCATTAATCTGCATTTTACGACTTTCAAGCAATTACGCCACATTTTCGCATTTAATCGCGAAGATGTAATTTTCAATCCTGTCAAAACACCTTTCTAGACCTCGCCATCTGACAAGTGTGTACTCTAATATACAAGCATGAACACTGCCAAGCGGTTTCTCAAGATGAGTCCCGAGTGAAGAGATATTAATTGGCAAAAATAACCAACTGGCTTTGTCAACACTGCGGACTTGATGAAGTCAATGTTCCGACAACACATCATGCCCTTCTCAAAAATATCAAATGACCTCCGTAGACCCTCAAATTTGGAACATAGGTAACTTGAAGTACATACTAAATCTTTGAATTCTTATTTTGACCAAAAGCCTGACTGGATGCAAATGGCATGCTCATAAAAACAACTACTTTAACTGATATAGCACTGAAAGTACAGACAACTGAAAATGATGGTTAAATGAACCCTTTTGAAAACTGATCAAACGGATTGGCAGAGGCTTGAAACTTGAAACGTAGCTCATAATTTATACCAACATTATCCCAGAATAAACATTCTGGCATAACACTCACTGAGGCAAATTTTACACTTGTGCAAAACAGGGACTTGCCAAAACACACAAACTGCAAACGGATTGATCTTCAAAAACTAAGAAAATGGATTCATTAGAACTTGAAATTTTGCAAGATAATTCACATTTATACATACAATTGAATCCATTTTTAATTTCTCCATGATGACCAACAGGGCAAAAGATACAAACACTCAAAGTAGGCTACTCAATAAAATCTGTATTTGTGCCTAAAATGCACTTTCAGCTCACCCCTAGAAATGGGTACCTAATAAACTCATCCAAATTGAATTTTGAAATTTTCACATCACTGAATAGGCCAAATGAAAGGTGTAGGACATGTTTCCCAAGCCTTAACTTCTGAAAATCAACTGGCTCCATTTTGCCCTCTCTCTAACTAGGCCATTCAAACTGACTCATTTGGAAATGCAAAGCAAAAATTTGAAATGGGCCTCAAAACTTGACTCAAATTTAATGAGTCCCAACACCCTCAGAGAATTGTAGAAAAATATGACAAACATATGCTTTGTTGTGAAAAGAGATGAAGTATGGATGGAGGCAATTAGACCTAGAACTGTCTGGATAACAGAAATGGGTTATGAAGTGGATTCACACATCTTGGAATCTTATGCCAAGATACTACTAGATGCTCCACCGGAACCCACTGAGAAGATTTTTGGTAATGCTGAAACTATAGAGAGTGATGTAACTATGTAGAAGCAGAGGAAGAAAAAAGAAAAAAAATAAAAGATGCTTCGAAGTTTGTAGAAGTTGTTAAGAAGGGATTGTTGAAGCTAGATCCGATGAGAGGTGTTGTTGAACAAGAAAGAAAATCAGAACAACAACCAGTAGCACATATCTCTCCTATGGCTACCTCATCTGACTCTGACAGTGGTAAGGTTGTTGAATTCAAAAGGGTGGAAAGAAAGAAAAGAAAACCCTAACCGGCACCTGCTCCATCTCCTAAGAAATATAGAACACTTAGGAAGAAACAACAGGCTATGAGAGAGCCTAGTGGTTAGAAGAAGAAAGTCACACCAAAGAAGCAACCGAAACAAAAGGAATGGGACACTCTTTCACCGTCAGAGCTAATAAATGAAATAACTCAAGAAGGAAATCTCGCTAATGTTAATAAATTATATCATTCTTTTGTTGATTCAAATAAGGATACTATTGAGGAAATTATTATTTTGTATCTTGACATATATAAGAAGGTTCTTATTGAGGTTGTAGATGTTCTTCCTAATGATTTGTACTTAGGACTTGAAGCATAGTGAATGTTTGTTATGGAGTTAGATAAGAAATTGAAGGTTGAGGTATGTTAGTCGTTCATCTTGTTAATTCAAAGCAAGAAATAGATGACATAATATTTGAAGCTAACATGACTATTTTTGTGAGTGGTCACTAACAAGTTAGTCTTATGGTCGATAGAGTAAAAGAGATTGCAGATGAAACAACTGACAAATGGGATATATTATTTTTTGAGAAGGAGAAGAGGGAAGAGAAAGATAGACACAAAATTGATAAATCATTTACTAAAGTATATCAGAAAATAGACAAGGGCAAGGGTAAGGTTGGTAGTGTACCTGACATCATAGTTAAGGACAACTTACCGTCACCGGCATAGGACACCCCACCGGTAGTATCAGAGGAACCGATAGAAAAAGAAAATGAGCCTAAAAAAGAAAAGATATAAGAGGAAGTGAAAACAGATAATGTTGACTCCAAGTCAGACATTCTATTCACAATTAATGTTGACACTTAGGACATCAATATTGTGTTGGACAAGGAAACTGCAGAAGAAAAGAAATTTGAGTCTGAAAAATATTGAGAAACCTGAATCACTGGTCAAGACTATTGACACTAAGCAGAATATTGAGATACCAGAAGGAAAAGAAAAGGAACAAGAATAGAGACAATCAAAATTGGCAATAAATAAGAATGAGGATAAGAGTGAAGATAAGAAGGAAGAGGTTAAGGTATCTGGAGAAGAGAAGAAAGTTATTTCTGAACCTTGCACTCCTCCCAGTACTTCTACTATTAACTACAGACCAATGAATGTAACTGATGTATTATTGGATTCCATCAAGAAGATAATAGGATGCAATGCATTAGCATTTAAGTCTATTGATGATTCTTTACCAATTTTGCAAATGATTGCACCGACATGCAAGATTGATCACATTGTTGGGTCTATAGGTAAATTGGACACATTATCCAAATTCATTTCTTCTAATATTCAAATTGTAGATAAGATAAATGAGGAGACCATTAAGGAAAGATTTAATAAGGAGAAGGATGAATTATTTGACAAAACAATAAAGGATTGTACATGACAGATTGATTCATTGTTACCAACACTGAATTCCACCATTCTGGAATACAAGGAATTGTATAGAGAAGCATGTAAACCTCACCACCTAACAGAAGATATTGATGAGAAAATAAAGAAAACACAAAAAGAAATTGATGACATTGCTGATAATATGATTGATTCTTTGGAACTCACATCAGTTTTGGATCAAGAGATGGCTACTTATAAAGAGAAGATTGAGAAATTGGAAAGGGAAAAAGCAAGGCTAACAATGAAAACTCGGGAGTTAAAGAACAAACTTGGTCCTAGATTGGATAATTTGTTAACACACCGGAATGAGCTATCTAAGGCAACTATTCAAGGGGAAAGATCACCAGAGTAGTAGATGTATTATCTCCCCAGGATGATCCGACAGACAGAGACTATAATTTCTAAGAGTACAAAGTTTTTGCAAGGTCTTAACTTGGTTTTGGCAAACATTTTTCAGATTATACATAACCGGCTAAAAGTTTCTAGGTAAATTTTAAATTTTTGATACTTTTGACATCCTTTGTCATTGATGTCAAAGGGGGAATAGTGTAATGAGAAAAACATTCAGAAGGAGATCACTAGCTCAGCGAGAGCATTCTCAGTTTTTGGACTTTAAATTTTGGATATCAGTTTTGGATGAGTGTTGCCATCAATTCCAAAGGGGGAGATTGTTGGCATTATACACTCGGATGAGAATATTTGATGTTGTCATTGATGGCAACCAATTGGTAACAGGATTCAAAGGTTATACCGACATCAGACTTCACCTACCGACACCGATAGTCACTACAAAAGTTTATTCACACTGGCATCTAGTTACATCAACAACAGATCATACCGGTAGTCCAAGGCGACTTGGAATTAGTATTGTTTATGCAAATTGTATTGTAATATAATACTATATTTGCATAGCTGACATGATGTCTTGTAAAGACTCATATATGTATGAGATCTTGTAGGTCATTTTAAGAGTGTGAAAGTATGCATGTAGGTATGTATGTAAGAGGTATATGAGAGTGAATAACTGTATATGCATTTTGATGTATTTATCTTAAGAGAGAATAAGAGAAGAGAATAGTGAAGCAAGGTTTTGGTAGAGGTATTAGACAAAGCTTAAACTAGTATTGAATCCAGCATTGCAGATGCTATTTTGAGTAGTACATTGTTATTGGGTTTAACCATCCAATTGTGTAGTCAGTGAGACTCCATTTTTGTATTGAGCAGTGAGCTCTAGGCAGTTGGCCTTCCTGCATGTGCAAGCCCCTATCATACTAAGTAATATTTATTCATATTGTCCAGTGAGTAAATATTATGGGTCACAAACCCCACCAAGGTTTTTCCCTTACCGGGTTTCCTTGCCAAAAATATTTGTGTTATGGTGTGCATTGATGCTTATTCTTTTGTTTCTCTTTACTGCATTATTACTTGTTTACTGATATATTAATTTGGGTTGTAAAGTTGCAAATAAGTTTAAAATCTTTCATCCACCGGTTAGAAACTGAGTTTCCCCCCCCTCTCAGTGTCTTTGGGACTAACCAAATATCTAACACCTAGTTTCTATATGATCCCAATACTGACTACCAAGACTCTTAATGTAAATCTTCATTTTGTCACTCCACATCCTATAGTTATCTTTGTTGAACTTCGGACCTTCTTTCTTCATCATGATCTACAAGATCTTTTCCTCAATTTGTTAGGCTTTAGGTTAAAGAGGACCTGAGATGCTCTAATACCAATTGATGGTATGATTAAAGAATAAGCATTCGGTAGAATAGTGAGAGGGGGGGGTGAATAAGTATAATGAAAAACTGATACAAACTCCCAAACTCAAATATAAACTTATCAACAAGTAACTCAGTCAAGATAATATCTCAAAGATTACCAACATCAACCAACGTCAACTTATTTAACTGTAATGACAACTTAACAGTAAACAACTTCAATCTTGTAAATATCAAAAATTCTTAATCATATGTCAACATATTCATCTCTCAATGCTTCCAATTATCATGCCTTATCAAAATAGTTAAGTAGTTAATCAAATCAATAAATAAGATCATAACCACAAAAGAATTCACCACTTGACACAAATATTTATATGTGGAAAATCCAAATAGGTAAAATACATGGTGAGATGAGACTCACAAGGATAGCTATCTAAACTCTTCTGAAGTTTGCCCTATTAGGAGCCAAGCATGTTAAATCTTTTACAATAAGTCATGTTAAGAACTAATTCCAGTTAGGAATCACCCGGTTAATGGATTTACAAATATGCCTTGATGAAAAGCACAATACCCTATTTGGAGTAACTTCATTGGAGGATTTGAGAATCCAAACTAATGGACCACCTTGTTAGAGTATTTAGAAAGTAACCAAGCTTGTTAGAGCTTACCCGGTTAGGGGATTTCAATTTCTTCTATAATTGTTAGAAAATAATAGGTTTTCTTGATCTGTCTGAATAGCACTATATCTACTTGATCAGATCCTTCTTAAGCTTCAATTTGCCTTTACTCAAACTGCAGATCCATCCACCGGTTAGGCAACCACACACTCAACTAGTTTCTGCCAATCTTGTCAACTTTGCCAACACTTAACAAAACAATATCATCAACCTTAAATACAAATCAACTAGGTCGGTAACACAACAAAAACCTAATTATCATCATCGAGATTACAGATAAGTTGGTACAATCTTGACCATTAGAAATTATAACAATCTCTTCACATTAATCAAGAAAATTCCAACCGCTCCATGATCATCGCTTTATCAGACTTTGTAACTCATCACGCTCTATGCATTAGATGCAATCCACTTTGCTCCTTTCCAAGATAACAAACGTGCCAAATCAATTTGAACTTATCCTCATATCATGATCACATGTGTCTGCATCATTACCGCTCAATATTAGATCTTAAACCAACAAACTTGATCAGTTAGGGTTTAACAGAAAACAAATGGTAGGGTTTACTGGTTACATAACATAGAAAGGTTTAACCCTTTACATGGGTTCAACTTACAAACTACCATATACTGGTTACAAGACAATAGAAATAACAACAATAACATCAGCAATATCATGAATATCATTCACCAGTTCAATTGACATCAATGACAACATATCATTAATGCAATATATATGCAAAATGTGAACAAACCCAACTCCCCAAATCTCCTTAGATCTCCTCTGGGGTAATATGCAAAATTTTGCAATGACTTTGCCAACCCCTAAGGCTTATGCCTTAGTTATTGGTGGAGTTTTCTGCCAATGGAGGAATACCCTGTTCTACCGGTGTAGATCCATCTCCACTTGGTTCTTCAGATTTTCTAACCCATCTCTTGGTGTGATCTTGTTGTATTTCATCTACCTTCTGCTTTCCTTTCTCATTATCTTTATCATTGCTAACCAGTTGAGTCTTGCTTCTCCAGTATTTAGCAATATGACCTATTTTGTTGCATGCATAACATGTAACATTGCTCTTTTGAATTTCTTTGACAAATCTGGTGTCGTTCCTTGACCTATAGTGATTAGAAAAATGTCCAAAATTTCCACATGCATGACATTTAACATTCATTCTGCAATCTTCTGATCTATGACCATATTTCTTGCATTTTGTGCATTGATCGGGAATAGAATTGTAGTTTTGATTTGCTTTATTTCTACATTGTTTAGCCAAATGCCCAAATTCATTGCAAATAAAACATCTACCATTGAATTTATAAGCATTAGATTTCCTTACCGGTTTCCTTTGTTCTTATGAGTTCTACATACCGGTTTTCTGATCTTCATTTGCAGTACCGAAGCTTTCACCTTGTACAAATCCAAGTCTTCTAGAATCATCAATCTGCCTTTATATTTTCAATAAATCATCCAACTATGCAACACTAATCCTGAATTTTTATTTATACTCACTTCCAGTAGTTAGATCACCTCTCAGAGTAGTTATTTGTCTTTTAAGTTCTTGTTCATTGTTCCAGGAGTGTGCCAAATCAGTTCTCAATAGATTATTCTCATGAGTCAATCTGCCACATTCATCAAATTTATTCTTCAGAGATATAACAAGATTATCTTCCTTCTTCTTTTTGTCCTCAATATCTTTTGATAACCTCATAGTCAAATCTTGCATTTCATTCTTCATGAGCATGTTTGCTTGACTTAGTTTCTGGCATTGCTCCTTAAGTACATTGTTCTCCTCATCATCTGTCTTTTGCAAAAGTTCTTTTCTCTTGGCTTCAGTTGATGATAACCTTTCTTGCTGGATAAGAATGAACTCATTTGCAGAATTCAATTATTCTTGCAATTTCAAGTTCTTCATCCTTTTAGCATCATAATCCTCAAGAGCCATCTCAAGTTGCTTCTCCATAGCCATTTTCAAAGATTCTGGTTTCAAGATCTTCCTCAAGCTGTTAAAATTCTTTTGAGGTACCAGGCTCTGATACCAATTGTTGGGATCCAAGAACACTAAGAGGGGGGGTGAATCAATTTTTTGATAGTAACACAATATTTTATCCTTTTATACCATACACATATAAATCAGTAAACAGATAAACATATAACCTGAAGCAAATAAACCATCCACATAAATGAATACCATAACACAAAGAATTTATATGTGGAAAACCTCAAAGAGGAAAAACCATGGTGGGATTTGTGACCCACGATATCAGTTCACTAGCCATATGAAAGGATATTACATATAATGTGAGGCACACTGCCTAGAGCATACTGCTCATCACTAAAGAGTCTCACTGACTACAAGTTTCTACTGAAGTAAAACAATAAAATTGAACTCAAAAATGCCTCTTCTATGGCAAATAGAGTTCTGGTTCTAGCTTTGCTTTGTACCAGTTCATAAACCTTGAACACTACTACCGGTATCTCTTCTCCTCCAAGAATGCTTTCCAATCTATCTACAGATCATTGCATGATATAACATTCGCATACAAATGATCTACATACATATAGTTTGCATTATATAGTTCTACTATATTCTCCTATGTCGCATCCTATCTCATATCTTGTGTCATATCAAAATGACCTAGTAGACTGACCTATATACCCATTAAAAACAATATGCCTTATGTTGGCTTACAATTCTTTTACAAAATCTATTCAATGTTGGCCTCGACAATAATTATAAAAATGATATACAAAATAAATCTCCCTTGATGTCAGTCTCCTTCAAGTACTGATGCTGGTGCTAGTGTAGCTTTGAATGCTCCAAAGTCGGTGGTTGCCGCTATATGCCTCCTAATGCCGGTATATGACTTCCATCTAATCTTGTTGCCATCAATGACAACAAAATGAATCCGATGAGTGTCAATTGTGAACAATTTTCAATACCATTAGAGTACTTGATAAAGAGTTGAAGAAGTAGCGATTGTAAAAAAGATACTCAGACCCCTCCCCTCAATGTTTGATTTAAATTTTCTTTTGTGTAAGAATATAAAGATTTTAACACTCTAATAGTAGATAAAGAAAGTAAGGAATACCAACTACATATGAGATGAGGATTGTGAATGAAAAATCTTGAAGAAAAGAAGTAGCCTTTAAGGCATAAAAGAAGAATGAAGAATCAGATCCCAGTGATGAATCAAATCTAGAAATACTAAATTTTGTAAGTAACATAAAGAGAGGCTCCTGCAGATACAAAGATAAGATACTCTTCAAATGTTTGTATTGTGGTAAATTGGTCACTTTTCTTGTAAATGTACTTATAGGGTAAGTAGTGATGAATAAAAAGAGTACAATCCCTATTAGAACAATTCTAAGAAATCAAAGCTTAAGAAGAATTATTTACAAAAGCATAAGAAAAGTGTTTTCTCTAAGGAATATAGATATTTATCTAATGTGTGTGATCATTGCACCCTTCAGAGTGACAATGAAAGATAAGAGGCTATAATGGCAATGGATATATTAGTTTGTGATGTAAAAAAAGGAGGATTTTGGAAATGAAAAACAAGAAGATGGAGTTTATTTAGAAGGAGATCTCATATCTACCGTAGATGATCTAATGATAGCAAGAAAATAAAATAAGAAGCAAAAGTAGAAGATCAAATAATCTGAGAAAATGACCATGATCAAAGAAGCACAAATAATGAGAGAAATTTCAAATAGAAGAGGTAAAAAGGGTAGAAGATTTCATCATAATTAAATTAAAAGAAAAGGAACTAGTTAGATAATGTACCTTATTCACACTACAAAGGGCGAAAATAGATAAGAAACCCCCCTGATCATATTAATAGATAATTTTTCTACTATGAGAATTGATGATGACATGGACCTAGAAAGGGTTGAACAAATGGAAAGTGATGACATTGCTAATGTAGGTTTTATAGAACTAATGTTTTGCATGTTATAAAAATTCTTTAATAGATAGACATAATACTATTTTATGAAGAAACTTCAATTTTGTTCATTTTAAAGTTGCAAAATTCAGTGATGTTATATTAGTATAATTGTAGCTTCCTATAATTACACCCCTTTGCAATTTTGACTGCATTCGAAGCCCTCACCTTAGCATTTTCATCCCTACGCTTAATCAAGACCTATTTATGCCTCCCCCATGCAATAAAATTCATTTTTTCATCTTGCCCTTGTTCCTAACCCAATTTGGGGTAGGACCAAGATGCCATGCCCTGGTCCTCCCTAAATTGGGACCTATGTTAGCCCCTAGGCCCTATCTCAAATTGAGTGGCAATTGATTCCTCATGTCAGCCTATCTCAAGAAATTAAATGTTTGACGATAGGCAGGTATATAAGGAGGTCTTCCCCTCTCATTTGGATATACATTCATGAAGGCGGAATTGAATCTCAAGCATTCAAGCATTCTTCAAGGCTGCATATTCTTCATCTATCCATTGGAGCAACATTACATCATTCATTTGCAAGCACGTGTCTATGTTAGGGTTTTTCCATGTTCATGCCATTCCATAAAACATATGTGATTACATTCAATAAGAAAAGCAATCATCATCATCTATTGTAGATATGAAGGTATACCTTTCCATCATTTATTTCAAGTATTTGCAGTATTTCATTCAAGGTTGATTCCCAACCGGAGTTTGACTTAGGCAAACCCCTATTCCCAACCCCTTTCTCCTTCTTTCTATGTGCAGGAAATAGGTGCGCAGATGTACCTCTGGAATTAAGCTTTATTTGCAGAGATGAAAAAACCATTTTCAATGTGTAGAAAGTTCAAAGGACCAAGATGGTGGGTGTCCTAGTCTGAACACACGGTCCCTGCTACTTTTGGTAGATTTAGCAGAGCGACTCTGAATCATTTCATACTTCTCATATCCAGGTGCACAATGAGTTCCTGAACCTATAGCTTACTATTTCCACTTATTTTGTCTTCAATTTCAACACTTTACTTATTCAACTTACAAAAGAGGGCCAAACACATTCCGAACAAAATCAATCTACTTAGTATTCAGTCATTTTATCATTTAGGATTGGATGCAGTGGATTTATTCCCTCTTTTGAATGTAAAGTCCTCCAAGAGAAAATTGACTTAGTGATTTCTCCTTTCCATGTGGTGAATTTACTAAGCCTAAATTTTCCACTTTACAATAATTTAGCATATAAAATATTTATTTGTTACAAGAATTAAAAATTATAAAGTTGCTAAAATCTATTACCTAATTTTACTTCCTTGCAAATTAGAAGATGGGAAGAATAGTATATTACTAAAATAAAAAGGTAACAATAGAAAGTTTCACTTTTATATAATTAAAAAGTTTCATTGGTAATAATTTACAAACTCAATATATCTTTAAAGATATTGGTGACAAAATCATATATTCCAATTCTAGCTAAAATTAGAAACATAATATTATGAACTTGTAGAATTTCTTGAATCATATAATATGGTTAAGGAAAAATATAAAAAATAAATATGTTAGGTCCCAGAGACAACTGGGGGGGGGTGAATCAGTTGTCCAATAAATTCAACTAAAATTAACTTAACCAAAACTTAATGCTTAATGTTGATAAACCAAACTTTATGCCGGTAGACAGTTTTATCAGTTAATTGCAGTACCGGTAAAGATTAATGCATGAAACAGAAAGACAATAACATCCACAACACATAACACAAATATTTGTACATGGAAACCCTATAAGGGGAAAAACCACGGTGGGAAGCCTTACCCACAATCAAATGATACTACTACAGATAGTATGTGTGTACAATATGGATTATGCACATGCAGAAAGGCCAAATGCCTAGAGCTCACTGCTCAATCACAAAATGAGAGTCACACTGACTACAATTGGATGGTTAAATCCAATGATAATGTATTGCATAAAATAGCATCTTCATATGCTGGATTTAGTACCGGTTAAGTTCTAATTGCCTTCACAAAAACCTTCCTTCCACCTTCAAATGATGTTTGTGTGTATAGCTCTACTTATTTTCACATATACCTTATTACAATTCCTTTTCGCAATTGCTTATCAATATCACAAATGAGATCTTACATTTATACCATAATGTAAGACCAATTGAATAGGTCGGCTCACTAAAATATATTACAATAAAATAAATTACAAATAAATCAATATCTGATGCATGATGTCGGCTCAATGCATTTACAATAATAATAAATCATCTCCATAACGTGTTGTGCTGATCTGGAATAGATATGCCTATCGGTGTATATCTCGGACCTATTTGTTGGTAACAGCAAATATGCAAACTCGAATAAACAAATAACCAAATCGCCAAAACCAAGTGATCGATTAATGTCTTCAACATAACCAAGTAGTCTCCAAGTCATTCCAAGTGTTGGTGAACAATATAATCTGCTGGTGAACCAAATATCAGTGACTGTACATAAGTCTCTGACTTGCCGGTGATCATAACCAAAGATCTCCAAGTATTGATAAGTGTTGACAAGTGATGACAGGTGTTGACATCAATGACAAAACCATATCAACATATCCAAAATACCAACAAAATATTCATCCTCTGATGAATCATTAAGAGAGGAAAATGAATATTTTATTAAAGCTCTTCCAAAATAAAATCTAAAAAAAATATCAATAACATTTAGAAGTTGAAAAAAAGAGGGACCAAAACAAGAATGCAACTACACATGAAGAAATAAGGGCACAAGATAGAGACCAAAGCAAGAATGCATCTCTAGCGTGTGGAGGAACTTCTGAAAGAACAAGAGTAGATCAAGAAAGAAATGAGATATAATTTAAAAAATAACTCAAGCTACAAATTGACACCTTGGCAGATAAGAAGTAAACTTCTCCTAACAAAAAATCTAGTAAAAATAAAACGAAAAAACAAAAAATATGATCAAAATTCTAGCAGTGATAAAGCATGTGATGAAATGATAACAATATTCAAGGAGCTTGATTTGATTATGAATATATAGCTCAGATTAAGAAAGATGTTTTAGAATATACAAAGTGAATAAAGTAGATAAATCACTCAGTGGGAGAGATTAGGGTTATCTTTTGTAAAGAAAATAAAATATCATCAAGGGAAACTTCTTCTATTGATGATAAAAATAAAGAAAAAGCTTAAATTACAACAACAATGTGGTGAATATGCAATTATATAAATTACTAATGGAAGACATGGTGGACCCACGTGTGTACCATTATAAATAAATTTTATAAAGGATTGAAACTATCAACTATTCGGCACAACATTTCCCCTTTAGCTTAATAAAATGGGTATTATAGTTAAGATATTATGTTACCATATTTCTAGTTTATAAATAAATATGTATATCTTGTATGTTATAATCTACCAAGCATAAGTGCATGCCCACAAACACACACATACAAATTGAGAGAAAAATGTAAAATAAACAAAAAGATTCAATTTACTTTTAAATAAAATTTAATAAATAATATAAGGGAAGGGGAAGGTTCGTGGGTTGAAACCCCCTCCTTCAAGGTGCATCCCTTCTTATAATGAATTAATTTCATAGGGTGTTGCCACTATGTAAGAGATCTATGTAAGAGATATGAAACTTACAAGTCATGCCTTTTATAGGGGCCCAACACCCAAAGGTACTACCACCACCTCCACCTTCCTTTTAGTTATCCCACTTCATAATAGATTTCACGACTATTCTTCATAAGCATCCCCTTTTTATTATTCATAACTCTTTTTGTTTGCTACCCTATCATGACCAACACCATAGCTTTCTACTCATTTTTATTGTTCCTTCCCCTATACATTAAAAAAAGAAAAAAAACTTATTATTCCTATGTGATGTTAGTGTTCCATTTTCATTAGAAAGTATTTATATTATAACGTTGGAATTATGTCAAAAATATTAAAAGTTAGGTCTTCTTAATGTCATATTCAATCATACATTGCATCTTACATTTTATAAGACTATATTATGTATTATTTATTATAAATATTAGATAAAAATATATATAATACACTAAAGAGGTTTCAAAGATTACACTATACTTTTTGAATTAAGTATATATATATATATATATATATATATATATATATTGAAAGGTCCATTTATTTCTTGTATAATTATATTGGTCACCTAAATAGAAATTATATTTGTAGTTACAACTTCATTAAGAATTTTTTAAATTAAATCAAATATATGAATTTATGGGTGTCTTGATGAGCAATTGTCTAAACAAGTAAATATGCTATGATATGTTTAATGTACATATAAAAGCCTAAGGTACATAAAAAAGTATCCCGTCACATTTTCTAAATAATCACAATATTGAAGTGTAGAACATAAGCATCATTTTTGGGCTTTCTTTTCATAGCCCCCCATCTCTAATATCACTATAATGTTCGACATAAAGCAACTAGCTCTATACAATCATTTGCATAAATGTTGTTATTGTGACTTGTTTTTGATCTCTATAGTAAAGGAAATTACTAGTATAACTATTACTTATTGTGTCTTATTATAAAATAAATATATATTGGAAAAACAATTACATAAGTTATGAGAACTTGGAAAGTTAATCTCTGGATTACAAATACCATTGTCTAATTTCAACAAAACAAATTTTTCTTTTTATATCATCATCCAATGAATTTTACAATGACCAAAGAGAAACATATCACATTATAACAAAAATAATTTCTTACAAAATTGACAACACCAACTTATTTTATCTTACAAATTGTAATTGCCACTTTATCGGTATAAAAATATATTTCTATAAATCTTAAGATTGACCAATCTTCTATTCTTAAAAAAACTTCTGAACTAATTAAATCATAAAACAAAAGCAACATCTTCTCCAAACTCTAAACTAAATTCATATAAACACAGAGAGAAAAATCATTCCATAAAGTCCATAATTATCCAACCAAAGACAATCTAAAGGTATCTTCAAAAATGTTTTTTTATTACAATGAATTAAATATTTCATTGGAGTTAGAGAAATTTTCATTTCCAACTAAAATTATTGGCTTTGGAATGGGCAAATAAATACATCAACATCAATGGTCATTTATTTCTACAATAAGATAATAACAAAGCTTTTGGTAGGCTTGCCAATTTGGTATGCCAATATTGAGTGAACCTTATCTTAATATATAATAAATAAATAAAGATGACATATGGGAAACTATATAATACTTTTGCATTTTAATAAAAGAATATTTTATGCTCTTTGTCTTTAGATCTTTAAGCCTACTTTAATCTATTATATGTTTTATTTAAATAAACCAATAAATGTTCCTTTGAGTTGACCATATTATGATGTGTGTTGCCATAATGCCTTGCTATTGCTAAATATTTTATTTCTTAAACAATTATATTTTTAAGAAAATAATATTTGTTGAGTTTTCAAGCAACTAAGAAACATAAAGAGCTAATGTTTCAAGACATTTTAAAAGTCCTATAAGACATGGTAGCTGATACGCCAAATCTTAAAAAGAAAATTATATTTATTAAATAATGAATATTTTGTTTGTTTTGCATGGGATGTATGCAAAATTCACATACTCATACATACCACATACACATACATGCATATGTATATATGCCATACAAGGATGTTTTATATTCCTTTCTATTGGTTATCTCATATCCCATGGACAACCGACATCCATGGGACATAATATTCCTCTGCACATTGCAATCCCTTTGTTTAGGTGAACAAATAAAATAAGATGGTGTAAGAGATTAAAGTTTATAGTTTATATTTTTCTATTTGTATATTTAATAAAAAAAAAATTAAATATATAAATATGTACAACTATACTATTTAATTTGATTTACTTGGTATATTAATTGGTTTATTATTCTATATTATTTTTTAATCATCATTATATATCATTCACAATAGCTTTTTTCAAGGATTATGTCGTATGGTATGGTTTAATGTTTAGATTGGATTAAGCTATATGATAAATGCCAACCTTTTCAAAATTCAATTTTTTTTCCATGAGTAAAGTTTTCCATAATATAAAATCATGTTGCCAACTCATATACCATATATCTTAAGTTAAGTGACCAAGAACTTGATTTTATAAGTATTTCCTATATTGTTGTTAACATGAAAATAGAATTAAGTATTATCAAACAATTGCACAAGAGCACTATTATTAGCAAGTATTAAAAAACTCTTTAAAAAGTCTTATTCGATGAGAGTTATTTCACATGAATGGTGTGTATTTAAAATTGTACTTTGTCTTAGGGGCTTGACTTACCATTAAGATTAAACAATCTCCTCAATCTTTCTTCTTTTAAGTAAGATCCAAAGCGAAAGTTCAAAGTTATGTCTCACAGTAGGTCAATTTATGTGCTCAAATTAATTTAAATGTTTTCAACTAAAAATCAAAATTCGGTCGAACATATGTTCTAGCTAAATTAGATATGAGACGTAACTTTTTGAAAAGTGACTAGTAAGTTACTAGCACCAAAATATACTTTAGAGAAATACTAAAGTTATTTTTTAATATGATTCACTAGAGGAGAGAATAAATTTAAGAAAATATATTGCATCCCATAGAAATAATTGCATTTTTAGTGTTGGTGTGAATAAAGTATTGTACCTAGTGTTTTCACTAATTCTTGGTAGGTAACTTATTCACATGACTTAAAAGTTTACTTAGGTCCTAAGTGTTGTTTCTGGAAGGTGTTAGTTGTCAAGATAAGACACACCATATCTTAACTTTATGACTTTTAATTAATTCTAGTTACCTAGGTCATTTGATATTTGAATGAGGTAGTTATTTCATTGTCTAGGATTAAGACACATGCCAGCATCCTATCTAATCTTTTGTCACCTTGTCTTTATAAGAAATGTCATCTCATTGTATATTTCATATTAAATCAATATTCAATCAATCAATATTGCAATGTTGAAGCAAGCTATTTTTGTCATTCCCTATTGTGGAAGTTGTTTTGGTCTTGCAAGGATCTTAGGGGGTCTTGAGGACTCACCAATCATCTTGTGCATGGTACCAAAGCTCTAGATCTAAAGACTCCTCAAATTTAAGGGTTGTCATATGACTTGAATAATTCGTTGGGTGCATTTTGACCTCACAATTGAATCTAGGGCATCAAAGAAAGTCAATTTTGTCTTTTATTTTGCAAATTTTGTTATGTTTTGTCTAATCTACAAGGGTTTCAAGTAGAGTATTAGTTACCATATCTAGGATGTAGTTTATGTTTTGGGGCAATTCGAGCAAATTTTGACCCCGCCACAGCGATCGAAAGGCCTAAAATATACAATTCAACTATCGAATCATCAAATTCTGACACTTTTGTTTAGGGGCATAGAGGTGTTTTCATAGTTTGTTGAATTTCATACTTCTACATACATTTGTACCCATTTGTAAACTGGTCTAAATTGTCATAAAATGCTCCCTTGCCTATGTAGAATATTCCCCTATAGATTCTAATTATTTTGGTATATTTTTTGGCATATTCAACTATGCATGCACCTATGTAATCTTTAGTTTTTGGACTATCAACAATCACTTAGTGTCATTATCTTGGTTTGTCTGATAGAAAACATCAATATGAAAAAAAAATTATAAATTTCTAAATAAAAAAACATTCCTCTATTTTGCATGATCAAACTACTTCTATTTTTTTAGCATGTTGTGTTGTCACAAGCTCTAGGTCACATCAATAATTTCACCCTATCATAGAAGGGGCTAAGTCTTGGGTGGCGCATATCCAACTACCACCCTCCTCCCATTAGCACCCCTCCTATGTTTTGCTTAAAACTCATATCACATATCTACTACTGTTGGTATTTTGGTATGGTTTTGTCATTGATGTCAACACCTACTAAATACACCTACTTTGGAGAACCAGCAACATTCACTGGCAAATAGTAAACTATGCAACAGTTACCGGTATATGATTAACCGGCAGGATATAATGTTCACCGGTACCTGCAATGACATGGAAGACACTTGGTAATGTCGAAGACATCATGTGGACACTTTATTTTGAAGTAATAATCATTGGTATATTCTTATTTGCATATTTGCTTTTACCGACAAATAGGTCCAGGTTATCTAGGGTTACACTGGCAAGTTTATCTTTTCCAGATCAGCATGGCACGCTATGGGGATGATTTATTATTGTTGTAAATGCATTAAGCCGACATGTTCAGTCGGTTATTGCATCAGATATTGTATTGTTTGTAAAATGTTTTTATTGTAATATCTTGTAGAGCCGACCTACTAAAATTGGTCTTAGGG
The DNA here is from genome assembly GCF_030272615.1 of Cryptomeria japonica. Lineage (NCBI taxonomy): Eukaryota > Viridiplantae > Streptophyta > Pinopsida > Cupressales > Cupressaceae > Cryptomeria > Cryptomeria japonica. The sequence continues at coordinate 814,031,400 of NC_081411.1, forward strand.
TATGGTATAAATGTAAGATCTTATTTGTAAGATCAAGTGTGGAATGCGAAAAAGATTTAAGTAAAGGTATATGCGAGATAAAGTAGAGGAATACACGAAGACATCATTTGAAGGTGAAGTTAGGTTTTTGTAGAAGCATATCAGCATTACACCGGTACTGAATCCAGCATATGAAGATGCTATTTTGTGCAGCACATTCTTATTGGATTTAACCATCCAATTGTAGTCAGTGTGACTCCCATTTGTGATTGAGTAGTGAGCTCTAGGCTGTTGGCCTTTCTGCATGTGCAAACCCCTCTTGTACACTTACTATCTGCAGTAGTATCATCTGATTGTGGGTAAGGTTTCCCACCATGGTTTTTCCCCTTACAGGGTTTCCACGTACAAATATTGGTGTCATGTGTTGTGGATGACTTTGTACTTATGTTTCATGCATTAATTCTTACTGGTATAGCAATTTACTATTAACACTGTTTACCAGCATACTTAACTGATTTACCGGTATTAAGCATTAAGTTGGTTAATAAGTTTTTGGTTTGAATTTATTAGACAACTGATTCACCCCCCCCCCCCCTCTCAGTTGTCTCTGGGACCTACAACTACATCATCTCCATGTTGCACACACACTAACCCAGCTGATCTACACTATATATATCAATTAGATCATAAATATGTTGAATACCCCAGACAATTGAGAGGGGGGGTGAATCAGTTGTATATTAAGAAATATATTACTTATCCCACAGAAATAGATTTGATAACTTAAAAGCTCAAGAATAGATAAGAGCATGAAAGAACACACATATTAAACACCAGATATGATGTGGAAAACCCAAGAAGGTAAAAACCATGGAGAATTTTAGTTCTCAATATGAAAACACCTATTAGGGTGAAATCGGTTAAGGTGATTTTTACAAAGATGGCTCACTGCCAGAATTTCTCACTACAGGTGGGCTCACTACCCAGATAAAACCACCATAAAAAAGAAGGATCACTACTCAATGTTAGAATTCCCAAAGATACTGAGAGGGGGGGATGAATCAGTATCTTGTCAGTTAACAAATTTTCTAAACTTATTAAACAAATTGCATTCCAAAATAGTGTACCAGTAAACCAGAAATAATGCAATAAATAAGATCAATAACCACAACATAGAAAAAACACCATAACACAATGTTTTTAACGAGGAAACTCAGTGTGGGAAAAACCTCGGTGGGATTTGTGACCCACAATATTCACTCACTGGCCAATAAATGAATATTACTTACAATAGGGGCCTGCACATGCCAGAAGGTCAACTACCTAAAGCTCACTACTTAATTACAAAAAGGGAAGTCTCACTAACTTACAAAAATGGATTATGAAAATCCAATATCATTTATTGCTTCGGTTCAGCATCTGCTATGCCAGGTTCAGTACCGGTTTAAGATCATTTAACTTCCATAAACCTTATTCCAAAATCTTGCCTTATTATTTGCATGTTCGCATCTACCTATTACATTCCATACTTTCATACAAATGATCTATAATATCTCATACTTATATGAGTCCTATTACAATTCCCCTTGTCAGCTTACAAAAAGATTTTACAATTAAATACAAAATATAATAACCAAAATCATGTCGGCAGGGGTGTCGGTAATCATCGTTGTCGATGTCGGTGCCTGTGCCAATGCCATAGGATTGTAAGGTTGCCATAAATGACAATACCTTCAATCACCTACAATTTCTCATTGGAGTGTGCATTTGCCAACAATCTCCCCCTTTGGCATTGATGGCAACACTCATGAGAAAAAGTGAAAATTGTATCCAAGATGTGTTGTCCAAAAAATCTTGCCAAAACTGTGTGCTCCCCCTGAGCAGATGATGTCTTTTGTCAATCATTTTTCTCATTCTACTAGTCCCCCTTTGGCATCAATGACAAAGGCTTTCAATTGATGTCAATTGAGTGCAGTTCTTGTCGGGATCCCTGTAACTAGTGGGTTACAATCTAATATAGATCCACTAATGCAAAATTCAAGTTGTTAGTGAACCTCTCACTATCCTTCAATGTTGCTTCTATTCTTTGGATGGTACCGGTGAGTATGTGCATTTTCTCTTCCGGTGTCTTAAGTCTTAGAACAAGAGCCTCTAAAATCTCTTTTCTCAAAGAGATGAGGATGTCTAGTTTCGGACCTAGTGTACATTTGAGTTCCTTAGCCTTGTATTTTATACTTTCCTTTTTCTTCTCCAATTTCTCAAGTTTCTCCTCAAATCTAGCTATCTCCTATTCTATAACTGATATGGGTTCAGATGAACCAATGAGATTGTCAGCTATATCATTTATTTCTTTTTGTACTACGTTGATTTCCTTGTCAATATCCACTGTCAGAAGATCAGTCTTGCAGGTGTCTTTGTACAGTTCCTTAAATTTCGTTAAAGTTTTGTTTAGTGCCAGTAGAAGGGTGTCAATGTGTTCCATGCACTTATTTATTGTCTCTTCAAAGAATTTTTCTTTCTCTTTATTCATTTTCTCACGGAATGTCTCCTCATTAATCTAATCAACTGTCAAAAGATTGTCAGTGATGTACTTAGACAATGTGTCTAGTTGACTCAAAGAATCTTTATTTTCCACATTGCACTTGGGTGCAATCAATTTCAATAAAGGAATTGTGTCATCAATAGCCTTATATGCCTGTGCATTACACTCTGTGATTTTCTTAATGGAATCCAATAATACCTCTGTTACATTTGTCGGTCTGAATTTTGTTGAGGAACCAGATGACTGTCCAATTGCCTTAACAATTTGCAATCTGCCGGTGTGAGTAACCTTTTTTCTTATGTTGACCTCTAGTAGGTCAGCTTGAGTCTGCATTTCTACTAACAAAGGTTTGGGTTTCTTAGTTGTTGTCGGTGGCACTGTCTCTATCTGAACCTTTTCCTCTTCATGTTTCTCAGAATGTACATTTGTTGGTTTCTTTGTGCTTTCCATTGCCGATATGTGTTCTGCATTGATTAGATAAGTGTCCAAATCTTCCACAAACATAACATCTTACATTCATTCTGCAATTTTCTGAATTATGATCAATTTTGTTGCATTTAGAACATTGACCAGTGGGTGCATTGGTGTTCTGATAGTTTCTAGATCTACATTGATTTTCTCTATGACCATACTTGTTATAGTTAAAGCATTTCCCATTAAATTTGTAGGCATTAGGTTGTCTTACCAGTTTATTGTGATCATGATTGTTTGCAATACCAGAGCTTTTACCAACTTCAAAGCCAAGACCATTAGTATCTCCATTAGGTTTTTGATTTTTCAGCATGTCATCAAGTTCTTTTGAACTTTTCTTGAATTTCTCCTTGTGTTGATGTGTAGTAGCCAACTCATTTTCTAAGAAATCTTTCTATCTCATGAGTTCAGTTTTATCATGTTCTAAGTTAGTCATATTTGTCTTCAACATATAATTTTCATGACTGAGTCTTAGATTTTCATTTCTAGTATCATTGATTCTCCTAGTCAAGTCATCTTCATTCTTCTTTCGGTCTTCAATGTCTTTACAAAACCTCATAGTCATATCTTGCATCTCATTCCTCAAGGTCGTGTTTTCTTGCTTCATCTTACTTACAAGATCATTAAGAGTTTATTTTTCATCATCATCACTCTGTATCTTCTCATGAAGTTCTCTTCTTTTGTTCCTAGCAATAGTGAGATTTTCTTGAAGTCCTTGAATGATTTCTTGTGCAGCCTTCAGATCATCTTCAAGTTTCATATTTTCAACTTTTTTGCATCATAATCTGCAAGAGTTGTTTCCAATTGCTTTCTCAGGTTTTCCATCTGTAGCGGTGTCAGATACTTCCTCAAGTTGTTAGGCTTTTGAAAATAGAGGATCAAGCTCTGATACCAATTGTTAGGATTTCCAAAGATACTGAGAGGGGGGGGGGGTGAATCAGTGTCTTGCCAGTTAACATATTTTCTAAACTTATTAAACAAATTGCATTCCAAAATAGTGTACCAATAAACCAGAAATAATGCAGTAAATAAGATCAATAACCACAACATAGAAATCACACCATAACACAATGTTTTTAACAAGGAAACTCGGTGTGGGAAAAACCTCGGTGGGATTTGTGACCCACAATATTCACTCACTGGCCAATAAATTAATATTACTTACAATAGGGGCCTGCACATGTCGGAAGGTCAACTACCTAAAGCTCACTACTTAATTACAAAAAGGGAAGTCTCACTGACTTACAAAAATGGATTATGCAAATCCAATATCATGTACTGCTTTAGTTCAGCATCTGCTATGCCTGGTTCAGTACCAGTTTAAGTGCATACAACTTCCATAAACCTTATTCCAAAGTCTTCCTTATTATTTGCATGTTCGCATCTACCTATTATATTCCATACTTTCACACAAATGATCTATAAGATCTCATACTTATATGAGTCCTATTACAATTCTCCTTGTCAGCTTACAAAAAGATTTTACAATTAAATATAAAATATAATAACCAAAATCCTGTTCGCTGGGGTGTCGATAATCATCTTTGTTGTTGTCGCTGCTTGTGTTGGTGCCATAGGATTGTAAGGTTGCCATCAATGACAATACCTTCAATCACCTACAATTTCTCATTGGAGTGTGCATTTTCCAACATTCAAAGGAAGAAAGAAAGAATCCACCACAAAGGCACAACTGCCACACTATTGCAATGCCGAAAGAAACCTTATTCTCACTGCCACTGGTACCAAACAACATAAGCAAACAACCATACTGATCAACCACTTCGCATAAAAAATAGATCTTCCTTTTTTACAATCAAGTTCCTTCTATATGACCTTCTTATGATATTACATTACAATCATGTTTCTTATATACTGATCTCCAAAATAGGTTTTCCAAGTCAACCAAGGAGATAATAAACATAATTCAAAAAATAGGTCTTCACTAAGCATTCTCGTGGTGGAAAGGAATGAGAAGTGGACCACACAACAAAGAAACAAAATGTTATCCAATTCCACAATCACCAGACCAAAAGATAGAGCATCCGGGGTTAATTGGACCAAGAAATAACATGGCCAAGAACACAATTCTGAAGCAGATCAACACGTGTCGAATTAAAATAACAAAGATACCTGCATTAGCAGCATAAATCCATTAACCCAATAGAAGAACTAAAAATGCAAAGCAATGTGAAGCTTTGTAATATCTACCAGAGAATCATTATTGTATAAACATAAAATTGGCTATGAGCAATTAAATAAATATTTTATATTTATTTAATTATTATTCTTCTATTAAATAATTAATTTGAAAAGATTAATTTATTTAATTCATTAGTATTTAATATTCTTCTATTTATTAATTAAGTTGAAACATTTAATTAATTCATTCATTACCCCCTTTCTTCTAAGCCAAATAATTAAATATTTAATATTTAACTATCATCCCTTATCATATTTGTGCACTATTCACTATCCTATAGTTCCATTATTAAATAATTTAATAATTATTTAATTACCACTTTTCCAACTCATCCATCATGTGGCTAATTTAAATCAATAAAATCAAATAGAAATAAATCATTTATGAGCCGCTTATCTCCAACTCCCATATTCATGAATAAAATATGTACGTGCACACAATCTTTGAAACCTCCCTATATATGTTCCAACACTCCTATATTCTTGGAGGAGGTTTTGTCCACCTAACCCTAGTCCATCTCCACTTGTTCCCCGATCCCTAAATATTCTCCAACCAGCCCTAGATTCACTCAGTCTTCCCTTCGGTCAAAGTGAGATGAGTGACACTTGTCTTCTCCTTCCCCCTTTTCTCTCAACCTTCAGCCTCTTGCTCGAAGCCATCCAAAAAGAAAGATTTAATCATGATCGTTGATCTTTGCCACCTAAGCTTATGCACTCAAAAATCTATAAATAAAGGAGTTCTAGTGCATTTTGAGTCATGTCGAATAGTCTAAGTTATCTAGGAGTCTTAATCTTTGCATCTGTGAGTTCATTTGTCTATGGATTTTAGAGTTTTTGAGAAAATTAGCATAAATCATTTTCATAGCATTTTAGCATATTATTGCATAGCTTTTGCATATCATATCAAAAAATCAACTATTAGTTATCTATCACTCCATTCCACACTTGCCATCTTGGAAGCTACCAGTGCTTTTCTGAGAGCAACATCAATCTGCAACCAAGAACAATGGGGTTAGGACACAATGAGACATAATCCATGAAGGTATTATTTATTTATTTACTTTATTTCATGTTGTTTCATTGGTTGAATCTTGAGTTCCTCTAGCTTTTATTTTTCATGATGGACTAACAAGTTGTAGGTCAATTTTTTAGGTGAAAACTTAAGTCGACACATTTTTGGTTCCCACCATGGGGTTGAGGCCTTGCACATCTCCTTCTAATATCTTGTCTAATTCTCATATTAACTAAATTAACGCATTTCTAGGCCAGTTTCACACCTATGTACAATTTAGCAGCACATTTACTCAATAGGTTAGTGCTTCTATTGCATAGGTTAACGCATTTATTATGCAGGTTAATGCTTTTGTTTTTGAAATCACACATATACTTTGTAGGACAGCACCTTTATGACTCAGGTTAACACTAATCTCAGATAGCACATTTACTATTTTAGCGCTTTCATTTTGATTATTTGCAAATTTTGAAATTTTACAATCTCTCAGCTAACAAATCTTTGTAGGTTCGATTGTCCAAGACTCAATTTTTCCAAACTACTAACTTGTGTGCATGCAAGGTTTTTATTTTGAGCATTTTTTACGCATTTTCTCACTTAGTCTAACTAGGAGTTATTTTGGAATGGAAAAGATCATACATCTTTCATCTAGCTTAACTAAGGGGTTAATGAACAACATGCAAACTTGCATTGTGTGTTTTCAGTAAGGTAGTTGCACATAGATGATTTAAAGGTTAAAAAGAATCATTGTCTATTGTGTTTTCTTAAAAATTAGTAGTCGAATATGTGTTGAAAACAATATGCCACTGAGAGTGGGGGTGAATCAGTGGTTTCCAAACTTTAACCTTTTAATCCTAAGTGTGTGTATACCAATTAGCAGATATAACACAAAACAAATCTACCGGTGAGATAGGAGGAGGACACAAATGCAACCACACACAAAAGGAACATTACATAACACTGGATGTACGAGGAAAACCCAACATGGGAAAAACCTTGATGAGAAATGTTGTTGGAGTCTACTGCTCCAATCCATCCTCACAATGAGAACAATGGTTACAACATTTGGGGCACCAACCCAAGGAGTACCACCCCTACTAATTTAGGGCACCAACCCCTACACAGAGCTCCAACTTAGGGGTTACAAAGTTTGTATACAATGCAAAAGTAATCTCCCAATTACAAATGAGTTTTGTAACCTCTCACACTCATTTTACCCTGTCGGTTCTACTCTTCTTAATCGGTCTTCCTCTACTCTATTCTTTGTTGGTCCTCAACTCACTCAGATCCTCCTCTCCTTCACTCTCTGCTGCAACCTTGCCGGTTTAGCCTCTGTCTCTTCTCTATTGGTACTTTGTTCTTTGATCACTAACGGTTCTTAGCTTACCGGTTAATCCACTTGTCATTTTAAACCCTGCTCTGATCTTTTCTTGTCAGATCTTCACTAACACTCGCACTGCACTGCAACACTTTATGTTTCCTATCTGTAGGTTCTAGCACCACCGATTTACACCACTACAACTCACTTTACAATTTACTGGTCACTCTGTCCTTACTGGTTAAGCCTCCACTGAACCCTCTCACCGATTGCCCCTACAACACTCAATCTCTATAATTTTTGATGAATTCTCTGACTGGTTGGCTCTCTGCTTCACTTTCACTCTCTGCTCTTCAATATTTGACACCTAATCATCTAGTAGCTCATCAATCATCTTTGGTCTTGAGTCGGCATATTTACACTTGAGTTTTCCCACCATGACCTACATTCAAACCTTTGGCATGCTAGGGTTCCTTCATCAACCACAAGGCATATTAGATTTGATTGGATCTCTTTCCAAAGATAGTCAGCCTGCAACCGATCACCTATCATCATCAATCATGTTACTTCCAGAATATATTTTCTATATTTAGCAAACATGACAACCTCCATCCTGATATGTTAGCCTTGTGTTTTGTCAATTATCGTGCATGATGTTGTTTCCTTTACTTAATCTAATATGCTCTGTCAGTGCATCCTAGATCTCCTTTGTTCATGTGATCTCTCACCACAAACCCCTGCAACACACCCGTGATTTTTGAGATCGACCATTAATGCACACTCAATCGGCAACTACCTCATCGACTCACACTTCACTAACCACAACATGTGTGACACATGTCTCCTATGTGTCATCATTGTCGGCATCCACCTCTACTCAAGCCACTATTTCGGTTTAGGCTTAGCCACTGACCAACACACAACCGGTTTCAACTTCTGGTTCTTTGGCCCTGCCAGTTATACCCTAACTGGTCAACCTTCAAGCCTGCACTTTATTGTTTTGTCGGTGGAGCACCTTTGCCCAGTCACTCCACTTTCCAAACCACAACAAGCTCATCTTCATTAGATAAGAGCACAACACTTTGTCTCTTTTCTCTCTTACCGGTTGACATACTCACCGGTAACCACCTTGATGACACCATTTCATCAATATTCAACCATCTCCATCTATTTGTATCTGCATTCCGGTTGCACTCTTTGTCTGCAGCTGCTCAACCTTGCCTTCTTCTTCATCAGCCCAGACATCTTCTCAACTGGTTTGTCAAGGTGACAAAACCATCACTTCTTTACTCTTCCTTTGCTATCCCAGTGGCTCAACTTTCCAACACTAGCCGATCTGGTGCATATCTCTGATTTCATGTACCTGAGGCATCTTTGTGTTTCACCAGTTGATCCAGTGTGAGCCTTCAATCATCTTCATTTGTCATCTCTGACTTATCCCATAACATTATCACTTACCGGTGGGAGAGGACCCTTGTCATCTGCTTTTGATATTGCGCCAATATGCCTTAGCTGACATGGAGAAAATACATCTTCATTCAAGCACATGTGATCCATTTGGGCACACTCACTATCAGTCATATCATCAACTTGTGATATCATCTTCATCTGGTGGGAGTCCTGCAGATTGACATCCAACTGCATATCGGTTCTGCACTTCTTCATTAGCTCAACTTGTTTGCTCACCAGTCATATGCTTGCTAGTTGGCTATAATGCACTTGCCAACATATCACATATCGGTTGTTATACCATACTTGTGTCCACTACTTGTCTTCAACACAAGCCAACAATGACTTGTGTATCGGTGACTCTTATGACCATAATGTTAGTTGACATTCTCTTCCTTACCTGTGACAAGCTATACCGGGAACTAGCTATACTAGGTGACACCAATGATACCAATACTAGTTGACATCAATGACAACTATACACATTAATCTCCCATACTGGTTGACATCAATGACAACACAATTCCAACAATCTCCCCCTTTGGCGTTGATGTCAAGACTTGTAGTATCCAGCATACTATATATTCTCTCTCCTCCTTTGACAATAATGGCAAACAATACTGACAAAGTTTCTCTCTCCCTTTTCTCTAATGGTTGCTTCTCCTTCTTTGACCATTTCACTCTGCATCCTCTCCAATAATAGTACTTGAGATGGAGGACTCAGACACCAACTAACACCAATTGCTCAACAACCAAATGCATATACAAACCAGATACTAATTATATATACAAGTCTGATACCAATTGTAGGAAATAATGTGTCAGTTAATTCCACTTACCTGTCGGTCAGTTTGCATCAGCTTCCCTTTTGATATGCAGAAAGTTATTCCGACCCTAATTTGCTTATACCAAGTTCTAAAGTTGACACTGATACCAGTTTGATATCACTTGTACCCTCTCCAATACCGAATGTATGGTCTCCTCCTGTGTAGGTAACTCTCCCTTGTTGCAGGAAACTCTCCTGGTGGTCTGATTGTGAGTACAAATCAAATAGACATTGAAATACCTCACAAACAGGGACCCATGAGCACATCTCAAAGTCTCAATCATATCGGTACAACCATAGACACTGGCTCTCCCCATGTATCCAACATGTCTAATACAAATCAAAAAATATTGTTGTGAACTCCCCCTGAGTCACAAATCTCAGGTCATCTTTTCCTATTAGGTTCTAAATTGGAGCTCCAATCTGCACCTTATACCAGTTGAGTTGTGCATATGTGATCAACTAATGATCTTTCAGCTCCATTATATCCATCACATCTTATGACATGATCTTATGACATCCAATTGTAGAACACAATGCCATACCACACCACAATCATGCCAAATATCAAACCAATTAGCCTAAAAAGATGCATGCTTATATGATCAACTACCGGGTCAACACTTGTCATTCAGGTCTTCTCCAACATCACCTGAGACATGAATACCTCAAACCAAACTACCAAATTTATTGCAATGATCTAGGAACTCATTGACTTACATAACTTGCAATACCGGTCAATATACATACCGGTAACATACTGCACAAACCAATTTACTAAATCGGGTCAACATTTTCATTAGAGCACCTTCCTTTAACCTCTATCTTCTTGTTTCAAGTTCCTCTGATCCCAATTAAAATATAGCCATCCATTAACATAGGAAGCAATAATCCATCACTCATAGGTAGATGTGTAGCCAAGGCAGCAACTATACAAACTATCATCTCATCTTCTTCCTTTATACCGACAACAACCATTCCTTTCATCTGTCCATTTCAACTAAGGGGGTGAATAATATGGTCAATGTGTTACTACCCCTAAGTCCTACATATCCTTTAAGCCCTAGGAGATATCACTTGTGCATTGAATGCACAGTGTCGGTCCATGGTCCTACTCTCTTTCTTCTTCCTCCATACCATCTTGGTCTCATTTTTGTTCCCATTTTCAGTCCTCATAGCAGGTCTTACCTTTTTTTTTTGGTTGGTCCTATCTCTACCGGATTCTACAGCATGACTGGAAGCATTGTTGTAGTAACATACCATGTTTATACCAAGCATTTGTCTTGAGGACCTTCTATCAAACCAGTTTAACCATTTTCTCTAGGTCATACTATTGTAGCTAGTAACCGGAATTGATGAACCTCTTGATCTTGTAGGAACACTTCTCCTTTTGCTCCATTCAACACTTTGACTCTCATATGTTCTATACCCACTTTCATATTGAGCATAGTTGTTATACCAGCTTTCATATGATTGCAAGTTCTTCTTTCTGCAGTCATGACATCTATTGCCAAAGCAATTACATCTTTGACAGACAACATTGATATTTATAGGAAACACATTTTGTCAATTCCTAGAACTCTTTTTACATTCATTTGCCCTATGGCCATAGTCTTTCAATGCAAAACAATAACTGGAGAAAGGGGGCTCATAACTTACAAATTTATTTTGCCAAGCATGAAGAGATCTTATTGGTTTAGCATCTCCATTTTTGCTTCTCTGGGAGTTGTTCTTGAACTATCTGGTCACTACAGTCCTTTCATCTAATACCATCTTCTTCCACACTTTCTTTTTCTTGTGGGCAACAAGATTTCTTTGTCTTGTACCAGTAGGAGGCCTTCTACGTTGTCTTCTCAAGTTCTTTCTTTTGGTGAAGCTATCTTCTCTCAACTTTCCTTTTCCTTTAGGATCAACATGGTTTCTCCTTACAGCATCGATCTTCTCCCTCATATCTTCACTGGTTGTGGTTAGATCAAACTTCTTCCTGTGAGTATTTTGGATAGTGATGGTATGTTCCTTGTTGTTTCCATTTGAGGAAACAAACTGAATGTCTTTATGGGGGACATTCTTGCTAGTGGATCATTCACCGATATCACATCCTAAACCTCTGGTATCCTTGGAATGCTTTTGCTTCTTCAACATCTTGTCCAAGGCATCACTGTTGCCATCAAACCAGATCCTCACCTTGAGCTCATCCTGACATTTCTTAAGGTCATTTTGGAGATTCTCCATTTCTCTTTTTAGTTGTTGATACTCTTTATCCTTTGCCTCTAGCTATGATTCCATATCTTTACACATGCACACTTTGATATGCAAAGCTGAGTTTGAATCTACACTTACCCTTTTTGCATCATCCACCTATACTGTCAGATTTGCAATGGTTGATTATGACTCTTTAAGGCATTTGATCAATTGGTCTTGTTCCACAATGGAAACATTATTGAACAACTTGTATTCATTTCTCACTCTGCTAAGCTCCTCGAGTGCACTTAAAAGTTCTCCTTCAAGATCAACTTTTGCTTCATCTTCTTCTTCATTGTCACTATCACTGCCAAACGCATCTTGTCGATAGGATTGATTTGTTATTTCTGCTAGATGTGTGCATCTCACTTTTATTCTCTTGAGCCATGAAGAGGTGGGTTCCTTCTTCATCATTGTTGCAGCTTCTAATAGATCTACCTTCATCTGCAGAATCATGTGACACATTTCTCTTCTTGTTCTCACAAACCGATTTTGTAGTGGTAGGCTCATTTCCTTAGAGCTTCTTCAGTCTATCCCACAAACTCTTTGATGACTTGCATCTATCCACCTATGAAGAAACATCATTGGGAATACCACTAAGTATAGTCTTCATTGCTTCAGCATTGCATTCATTTCTTCTTTCTGCTTCAGGACCGGTGGGTGGACTGGCCGGTCTATAGGGACCATTTACAACTGACATCCAGACATCATACCCTAATGAGGATAGGTAGACTTCCATCCTGTAACTCCAAATAGAATAGTTTGAACCATCAAACACCAAAGTAGGGGTTGACACTAAATATACCATTGTGTTCTTATACCATAATCTACCCAAGCTGGAGAAAGCTTCTCAACTGGGAACCTAGGCTTTGATACCAATTTTTGAACACAAGATGCCACTGAGAGGGGGGTGAATCAGTGGTTTACAAACTTTAACCTTTTAATCCTAAGTGTGTGTATACTGGTTAGCAGATCTAACACAAAGAAAACCTATCGGTGAGATAGGAGGATGACACAAATGCAACCACACAAAAAAGGAACATCACATAAAAAAGGATGTACGAGAAAAACCCAACATGGGAAAAACCTCGGTGAGAAATGTTGCTCGAGTCTACTACTCTAATCCAACCTTAGAATGAAAACAATGGTTACAACATTTAGGGCACCAACCCAAGAAGTACCACCCCTACTGATTTAGGGCACCAACCCAAGGAGAACCAACCCCTGATTTAGGGCACCAACCCAAGGAGCACTAACCCCTACATCGAGCTTACCGGTTACTCCACTTGTTGGTTTAAACCTTGCTCTGATCTTTCCTTGTCATATATTCACCGACACTCCCACTACACTGCAACACCTTTTGTTGCATATCTACAGGTTCTAGCACCATCGGTTTACACCACTGCAAATCACTTTGTAGTTTACCAGTCACTTTGTCCTTACCGGTTAAGCCTCTGCTGAACCCTCTCAATGGTTTCACCTCCAACACTCAATCTCTATGATTTTTGATGAATTCTTTGACCGGTTGGCTCTGTGGTGCACTTTCACTCTCTACTCTTCAATATCTAACACCTAATCATCTGGCACCATCAATCATCTTCGGTCTTGAGTTGGCATATTTATACTTGAGTTTTCCCACCATGACCAACATTATAACCTTTTGCATGCTAGGGTTCCTTCATCAACCATGGGGCATATCAGATTGGATCAGATCTCTTTCCAAAGATAGTCAACCTACAACCGATCATCTTTCACCGCCAATCATGCTGCTTCCAGAACACATTTTTTTATTTTTAGTAAACATGACAACCTGTATCCTAATATGTTGGCCTTGTGTTTTGTCAATAATTGTGCATGATGTGGTTTCCTTCACCTACTCTGATCTTCTCAATCAGTGTATCCTAGATCTCCTCTATTCGTTTGATCTCAACCCACAAACCCCTGCATCACACCTATGATTTTTGAGGTCAACAATAAATGTAGACTCAGTCGACAACTACCTCACCAACTAACACTTTACTGACCACAACATGCATGACACCTATCTCCTACGTGTCATCATCGTTAGCATCCACCTCTTCTTAGGCCACTATGTCAGTTTAGGCTTAGCCACCGACCAACACACAACTGGGTACAATTGTCGGTTCTTTGGCCTTGTTGGTTATACCCTAACCTGTCAACCTTCAAGCTTGCACTTTGTTGTTCTACCAATGGAACACTTTTTCTTGGTCAATTCACTTGCCAAACCACAACAAGCTCATATTCATCATATACGAGCACAACACTTTTCCTCTTTGCTCTCTTACCGGTTGATATACTCATCGGTAACTACCTTGATGACACCATGTTATCAATCTTCAACCATCTCCATTTGTTTGTATCTACATTCTAGTTGCACTCTTTGTCTGCAGATGCTCAATCTTGCCTTCTTCTTCATTAGCCTAGACATCATCTCAATTGGTTTTTCAAGGTGACAAACGCATCACTTCTTTACTCTTCCTTTGCTATCCCAGTGGCTCAACTTGACAACACTAGTTGATCTAGTGCATATCTTTGATTTCATGCACTCGAGGCATCTTTGTGTTTCAGTGGTTAATCCATTGTGAGCCTTCAATCATCTACCTTTGATATCTCTGACTTATCCCAGAGCATTATCACTTACTGGTGGGAGAGGATCCTTGTCATCTACTTTCAGGATTGCACCAATATGCCTTAGCTGACATTGATCAGATACATCTTCAATCAAGCACATATGATCTGGTTGGGAACACTCACCGTCAATCATATCATCTTCATCTGGTGGGAGTCCTACAGATTGACATCCAACTACATACCATTTTTGCACTTCTTCATTATCTCGCCCTGTTTGCTCACTGGTCATATTCTTGTCGATTGGCTACAATGAACTTGCCAACATAACACATACTAGTTGTCATACCATACCGATCTCCACTACTTGTCTTCAACACAAGCCAACATTGACTTGTGTACCGATGACTCTTATGAACACAATGTTGGTTGAAATTCTCTTCCTTACTGGTCAGAAGCTATACCGGTAACTAGCTATACTAGTTGACATCAATGACACCATTACTAGTTGACATCAATGATATCTATATACATCAATCTCCCATACTGGTTGCCATGTTATACCAGTTGACATCGATGACAACACAATGCCAACAATATACTCTCACCCTAATATGGTGATCAAAAAGCTTGACTTGCTTTTATCTTATGTGTTATCTTTAGAGGGACTACCTTCCTGAGCTTCCTTGAGGAGGCTAGTGAGAGGGGAATGAACCAAGTGGAAATGGGCTAATACCGAGTCCTTCCAATCCACTTTAAATAAATCATGTCTATGACAAAATTCATAGGCACATGTGCTAATTAGTTCATACAAACACTATGTTTCCCCATAAACCCTATAGAGCGCAACCTCTATAGGCTAAGAACCTTTTGTATTTATAGAGTGTAATAAGTGTTGCATGTATGGCCACGTGACCAGAAGCCCTTACTAAAAACCATCTTTGTCTAGTTGCTAAAATCCTTCTAATTATTGGTGTAGGAGATCGGACCTCTGAAGTGGCTCACACACATATGATTCCTAGTAGAGATATGCAGTTTACCATGGGGAGTTTTCATGGAAACTAGTGCTTGGCTGCCCCAGAGAAGTGAGTGTTGAGGGTGGAGCCAGTGGGGTCAAGCACCTAGATATCTGCTTTGAATAGCATAGCCTCGAGGGAAACCCCACATGCGATTCAAGAACTATTACTTCAGACTATCATAGGACTTGTACTTGCTTGTGCACTTTGATTTTCCCAACATTGTGTCTTTTGAATATGCAAAATATTCTCAAAATGGTCCAAAACTTGAAAAATCATCATCTTGAAATGAGTCAAAAATCCGAAAACTTGCTGGAAAACTAAGAATTTCAATCAAAACAACGAGAATCATGCTTTTGCAGCACAGAGCAGCACTTTTGCACATTAGGATAGCACTTTTACTCAACATTACAATGCATTTGAATCATAGGATCACACATTTGTTAAGGGAGATGTTAGAATATTTAATCTTTACTTAGCTTAGGTTTATTTTTATTTAATTTAGGATATTCCTTTGGAATTCCTACATGTAATTTGTCCTCTAGTACATGTGTGAGGACAAGTCATTTCTTTTATTTTCCTTTATTAAGGAATATTAGATTTCCTCCATAAGAGGATGTGGACACATGGCACACACATTTTATGAATGGTGGCATTCATAGATTTGGGAGTTACTTTGTAACTCCTCTCCTCATCTCTATTTAAGAGATGCCTCCTCTCTCATTTCTTCTTAATGACAATATTGTAAAGAGCTTCTTGCTCTCTCTCTCTCTCTCTCTCATTTTTAGGCATTGCCTCATTCATAATATCACAAGGGGTTTTTCTTTGCTTTTCCCCTTTCAAAAGTTCTTGTGCCTCCTTCTTCTCATTTGGGTGATGCTCCAAGTTTATTGCTTTTCTCATGGTAACAATTATTTCATCATAAACTTTCTTGGATTAATTTTCCTTTCCTTGCTCTTTTATTTCCTTTCATGGTATCAGAGCAGGTTTCTAATCCTTGTTTTAAGTTAACATTGATGAAGGTTACCATTCAGTGGAGTTCACCTTGTTGGAGGCTTTTTTGAGAGGAGAAGAAGTTCTTTTACTAATATTTTCTATTGTGCAGGTTTTGGTTTCAGATTTTTAACTTTTTTTCAAACTTGTTAACAAGTTTGCCTGCAGGTTTAATCTCCTATTCTAGTTAGTTTTTTATTAAAAGGGCTTTGGAAGGCTTGCCGCCAAAGTTCCTTCTTTCTAGTTTAAATTTAATTATTTTTAAAGTTTTGGAAGGCTTGCCGCCAAAACTCCAGTGCTAACTTCTTTTCCTGCATATTTTAGATTTCATATTCATTTAGTTTGGAAGGTTTACCGCCAAACTTAGTCTTCTTAATTTATTTGGTCGGCTTGCCGCCAAAACTAATTTATTATTAAATTTCATTTCTGATTCACTTGCAGATTTTAACTCTTTTTCTTGCTTACAACTATTCGGATTCAATTTGTTTGAATCTGCCATTCAGTCCTAACATCTTTATTTGCAGGTGTTATTGATAAATAAAAGGGATAATCTTTATTTAAACTTAAATTTGTTCTTCTTGTATGTTAGTATCTGTTTTGTTTTTCATAAGTTCCTTCAACTTTAATATCTATATATCTAAGTCAGTTGGGTTTCTTAGTCTCAAATTCTTCAAACAATAAAGAAGATTAAACAACACTTTAAAGGAAGTCTTGTCCATTCTCCCAACGGTCTTCTGCAATATCAAACCTTAGGATTTTTTATTTGTCCTCTGCAATACCTTAAAAACAAGAAGAAGATTAAAAACAACCGCATCAGTGGGTTGCACTTCAATATCGAAGTGGTTGCCCTTCAAAGTTTTCACTGTAACCTTCATTCTGCCCAACCAAAATTTGCCCTCTCTGCAGACCTCGGTAACACGCAGAAAAAATAACCCCCTCGCCTCTGTGTATTCATCGCCTACCTTGCCGAACTACTCGCAATTGCATCCATTAGATATACTGTATTCAGTTATCGTTGCACCTGATCTATCAAACATTAGATACACTGTGGCATAGAAGTTCTGATTTTCCATGTAAACTGTTCTATTTGGAGTATCGTGTCTAAGCCATAGTCTCTGATTCCCTCCAGACCCAGCCTCTGAACACTCCTGGATATACACATAGTCTTGACTTCTTACAACATTCTGTACAACTCCCAGCCTTCTTCTCAGACGTATTATACTATAACCTTCTTTTGAACTAGATTAAAGGGCGGCATCAACATTGTGTCAAAGAAGACACCAAAAGATAATAATACGGACAACAGCATGCAATTGAATTCCTTTCAGCAGCATCGTTTTTTATGTTTAACATAAGGTTGCAACTTATGCACCACTAGATTAGGAGAAATACACATAGTCATCGTAATCACTGCATTTTCAGCTGCTTCAGCTACAAACCGCTTGTCTTGACATCTTTCCATTGTTAAACGTTTTTTTTTCTGTGCAGAGTTTACTTTGGTGGCTGTGAAGCATTATAATTGAGAATTATTTCTTTGTTGTGCTGTCGAGAATCGTTTATATCCAATCAATATTTAATAGAAATCATTCGTAGTGTTTTGTTTATGCAACTTAAGTCATTCAGATTTCTGCATGGAGGTTAAGGTATCCTTTAATGATCATTTTCTACTGTAACTTCCCTGTGCTGCACTGTGTATTCCCTGCAAACTTATCATAACCTGCAAAAACGTTTCTGTCACCTGTGCCTCTGCATAGTTGGTAGTTGGCATCTTTGCTCACCTGAATGATTGTCTCCTCAACTTTGAATATTTGATTGGAAGTTTTATGCATAAGTTTAGTCTAAAACTTAGAAAGATTTAAAATTTTAAGCCTTTTATCTCTCACGTTTATTTAAAAATTTTTATCAGGTTTATCATATTAAAAAAAGGTTTAAAAAGTTAAAACTTTAAAAAGTTTATAATTTCCTTTTAATAAAGTATTTTAATTCATAACGTTTTTTTTATAAAAAAAAAGAGTCTTTTTATTAATGTTTTTATTTATTATTATTAAAAATTTCAAGTTATTCTTCAAATTAAAGAATAGATAAAGTTATTTTTTATTTAAATAAAATTAAAAGTTAAAAAAAAAATCATTTAAATTTGTTATTTAAGATTTGAATATAATTTTTTTTTACATAAATTTTGTTATAATTTTTACTTAAATCTGGTTTATTTTAAAATCAAGGAGGTTAATTTTATTTTTTAATCAAAGGGGTAATTTTTTTTTTACAAACTATTATTTTGCTATCATGTCTACATTAATTCCAGAAATTAAATTAAATAGTTCCAATTATCATTCTTGGAAAACACATATCTCGTTTATTTTTCGTTTCAAACACCTTTTGGATGTTGCGACTGATAAAACATTTGAACCCGCTACATCTGCTCCTCAAGCCGACATCGATAGATGGAAGGCTCAAAATGAGGAAGCACTTGGTTTAATTGGTATTTCAATGGTTCCTGATTTGTATGTTTTAATTGGACATTGTACAAAAGCACATGAAGCTTGGGAAATTTTAAAAACTACTTATGATAGCTCAAATGAATCCCGAAAAATTCAACTTCAAGATCAACTTGAAGATCTAAGGTATACGGATTTTAAAACTATGGATGAATTCTTATTAAAGTTTGATTCTGTTAATAGTCAATTAACTGGTTTAGGAGTTACTCTTGCTGATTTACGTTTAATTCATCTCATTCTCAAAAAATGTCTTCCTCGTCAATTTCAACAATTTATTACAAATATTCATGCTCAACTTGCTATTCCTAGCTTAGCTACTCAATTAACATATGATATTTTTCGTAATTTATTGCGTCAAGAGGAAGCTAAATTAATTCAATTTGGTACTCTTAAAAGTAGTGAACATGCTTTTATGTCTAAAAATCAAAATCATAATAATAATTTTAGATCCAATAATAATAAACATAATCATAATCATAATAATAATCATAATAATAATCACAAATCTTCTAATTATCAATCTCATTCTAAATCCTATCATAACAATTCTCATAATAATAATAATCATAATAATAATCACAATAATCAAAGGAATAATTCTCAAACAAGACCCCATTGCACATATTGTGGGAAAGATGGCCATATTACTAATAATTGTTTTAAGAAACAAAATGGTAAAAAGCCCATGAATCAAAATAATCAAAATAATCAACATAAACCTCATTATAAGAAGGGTAATAATAATAATGGTAATTCATCTCGTCATGCATTTACATGTACTTATAATGTTTCTCAACCACTTGAGTGGATTATTGATTCTGGTGCATCTCAACATGTTACTTCTCATAAAGAATGTTTTGAATCTTTGCATCCCGATACTTCTAATATTCCTGTTCAATTAGCTAATAATCATAGTTGTAAAGTTGAAGCTATTGGTGATGTGAATGTTCCTAATGGGAAATTACATGATGTTCTTTATGTTCCTGAATTAAAATCAAATTTGATTTCAGTTCCTAAACTTTGTCAAGATTATAAGATTAACTTTTATAGGGGCGTATGTTATATCATTGATCCAAACACTAATCATGTTATTGCTACTGCTAAAATGGATAGTGATAACTTATTCAAGTTCTATGAATTTGCTCCTCCAAAGTATTCTTTGCTTACTACTGTTGATTTTACTATATGGCATGAAAGACTTGGCCATCTCAATTCTGATTATATTTCATTGATGCAAAAAGCAAATATGGTTGATGGATTGCCTACTATTGTTCCTTCTCAAATTGTTTGCAATGGTTGCATGAGTGGTAAGATGCATAGGGAACCCTTTCCTCATGGTCAATCTTGGAGGGCATACACTAAATTGCACCTCATTCATAGTGATCTCTTGGGTCCCATGGAGAATCCCTCCATCCAAGGATCAAGGTATGCACTTACCTTTGTTGATGATTTTTCAAGGAGAACATGGATATATTTCCTTCATAGTAAGGATCAAGTGCTTGATATTTTTACTGAATTTCATATGTTTGTAGAAAGGCAATCTGGTTCTAAAATTAAGATTCTTCGTACTGACAATGGAAGAGAATATGTCAATAATGCATTTAATGCTTATTTAAAATCTTTTGGAATTAAACATGAGCTTACCGTTCCTTATACACCACAACAAAATGGTGTCGCAGAACGGAAGCATAGGACAATTGTTGAAATGGCTAGATGTTTATTGCATGCTAAAAATATGGATTACAAGTTTTGGGCTGAAGCTATGGCTTGTGCAACATATTTAATTAATAGAACACCTACCAAAGCCTTAAAGGATAAAACTCCTGAAGAAGCTTGGTCTGGTAGAAAGCCTAATTTGCAGAATTTAAGAATTTTTGGTTCCATAGCTTATGTTCACAAACCTAAGGAGAAAAGGAAAAAATTAGATGCTAAATCTTCTCCTTTTATTTTTGTTGGTTATGATGAAAATACTAAAGGTTATAGAGTTTACAATCCTATTACTAACAAGGTAAAAGTTGCAAGAGATGTTTGTATTGCAGAAAAGGGCATTCATGACTGTTCTAAAGTGAAGGATGATGAACTTGGTCAAACCAAAGTTGTGCTTGTGGAGGACCAACCTCCTTCTCTTAACCCTAGTCCTAATGCATCTCTTTCTATTCCTTCTAGTGATAGTGATGATGATAATAATAACTCTACTCCTCATGACTCTTCTTCTAGTGATGAATCCATTACTTCTAAAAGAATACCTAAATGGTTTAAATCTTTAATTCAAGATAGTGATGAATACTTAGCTAGAATGGATAAACTTCAAGCTAGGAGAGTTAATTATTGTAATTATGCTTTAATGACTACTATTATGAATTCTAATGATCCTAAAACATTTGATCAAGCTAAAAATCAACCACATTGGCAAAAAGCAATGAAGGAAGAATATGATACTCTAATTTCTAACAAAACTTGGGATTTAGTTCCCTTGCCTCATGGCAAAAATCTTGTTTCTTGCAAGTGGCTTTATAAAACTAAATTGAATGCTAATAATCAAGTTAGTAAATTTAAAGCTAGATTAGTTGCTAGAGGTTTTTCTCAAATTGAAGGCTTAGATTATAATGAAACTTTTGCTCCTGTTGCTAAAATGCCTACAATTAAACTTGTGCTTGCTTTAGCTTCTAGAATGAATTGGCCTATTCACCAAATGGATGTTAAAAGTGCTTTTCTTAATGGTGATTTACATGAGGAAATTTATATGTCTCAACCTCCTGGTTTTATTAAAGAAGGTAATGCACACTTAGTTTGTAAATTAAAGAAATCAATTTATGGATTAAAGCAATCTCCTAGGGAGTGGTATTCAAAGATTAATGAATTCTTTCTTTCTCAAGGCTTTATTAGAAGTAAAAATGATCCTAACTTGTATATTAAACATAGTGAAGATGATATTATAATTATTATCTTGTATGTAGATGATTTGATTCTTACTTCAAGTTCCAATACTTTGATTTCTGATATTAAGTTTCAACTTAATCAAAAATTTCAAATGACTGATTTAGGTCTTTTACATTATTTCTTAGGAATGCAAATTTGGCAAACCTCTAAAGGAATTTTCCTATCTCAAAGTAAATATGCTCAAGATCTCATAGATAAGTTTAAAATGAATGATGCTCATCATGTTTCAATTCCTATTGAATTAGGCACTAAGTTAATGCTTGATATGCAAACTCCTCTTGTTGATGCTACTTTGTATAGACAATTAGTTGGAAGTTTAAATTATTTAACTCTTACTAGGCCAGATATTGCTTATAGTGTTGGTTTGGTTTCAAGATTCATGTCTAAACCTCAACAAACACACTTTAAAGTTGCTAAAAGAATTTTAAGATATATTAAAGGAACAATTAATGTAGGTTTGTTTTATGATGCAAATTCTGATTTTACTTTAAAAGGTTTTACTGATTCCGATCTAGGTGGAGATCCCAATGATGGGAAATCTACTTGTGGTTATTGTTTTTTTGTTGGTTCAGGAGCAATTTCTTGGAATAGTAAAAAGCAACAATCTACCTCTCTTGGATCCACTGAAGCTGAGTACAAAGGATGCACTAATGCTTCCAAAGAAGTCTTGTGGCTTAGAAGACTACTTGAAGATTTGGGTCTACCTCAACACGAACCAACTCCATTGTATTGTGACAACCAAAGTGCCATTGCCTTGGCTAAAAATCCAGTTTTCCATGCAAGGACAAAACACATTGCTCTCCAACACCACTTTATTAGAGAACAAATTGAAGACAAGCAAGTTTCACTCCTCTATTGCAAGGGGGAAGACCAAGTTGCAGATATTTTGACCAAGCCACTTTGTAAAGAAAAATTCCAATTTCATTGTAAAAATCTTGGATTACAACCCATTGAAGGGTTTGATGTAAGCTCCCCAAGTAAAGCTTAAGGGGGGGTGTTAGAATATTTAATCTTTACTTAGCTTAGGTTTATTTTTATTTAATTTAGGATATTCCTTTGGAATTCCTACATGTAATTTGTCCTCTAGTACATGTGTGAGGACAAGTCATTTCTTTTATTTTCCTTTATTAAGGAATATTAGATTTCCTCCATAAGAGGATGTGGACACATGGCACACACATTTTATGAATGGTGGCATTCATAGATTTGGGAGTTACTTTGTAACTCCTCTCCTCATCTCTATTTAAGAGATGCCTCCTCTCTCATTTCTTCTTAATGACAATATTGTAAAGAGCTTCTTGCTCTCTCTCTCTCTCTCTCTCATTTTTAGGCATTGCCTCATTCATAATATCACAAGGGGTTTTTCTTTGCTTTTCCCCTTTCAAAAGTTCTTGTGCCTCCTTCTTCTCATTTGGGTGATGCTCCAAGTTTATTGCTTTTCTCATGGTAACAATTATTTCATCATAAACTTTCTTGGATTAATTTTCCTTTCCTTGCTCTTTTATTTCCTTTCATAACGCTTTTGCAACATAAACAACGCATTTACACCCTAGGTTCACGCTTTTACAGCTACAAAGTACCACTTTTACTATCATAGTACAACACATTTACTTCACAAGACAATACTCCTATTCAATAGGATAGTGCATTTGTAGCAGCGAGCATTTCCCCATATCAGAGAAAATTTTCAACATCAGTTTCAGATACCCTTTTCAAGGAGATTCATTTTTTAACTATCACAGATTTTCAAACTAGTCAAACAATCAGATTTATCAATCAAATAGATCATTTCCAAAGGTTTTAATAAGCATAAACATTCAACAAGTTATTGATTCAACCATCTCAAGTGCAAAATCATCATCATCATTAGTTTCTTATCAGGATACATCAAATCCTTTATCATGAAACTAGATCATATCAACCTTTGTTCATTATCTTGGATATATCGTTCCTATTTGGACCTAGGTTATATCAAAATCAAAATTGCACTCACTTTGGAATCAAACAACTTGAAAATCATTATATGCTTATATGAGTTTTCAATATTTCCTCAAGAAAAGGAAACCTAGTTATAAGGCAATCTTGAAGAAGGGAATGTTTCTATACACAGACCACAAAATTTTGTTAAAGCATCACACATTCCTACACCATTTTCATAACTATCTATGTGGTTACGAAACAGAGTTTGACAAAGAAACCTTACAAGCATGTGCTTTCCAACAAAGAGACACCTTATCTCAAAGCACTAATAGGGGTGGTAAAATCAACTTAGCTTATCTTCCTAAAACAGTGATCACGTATTGAGTTACATTTAGAAAATCAAAACTTGGGAAGTTTCAAATCAATCATATCCTAGTTTGGACCAGATCTCAACATGAGCAATTGAGAAGACAACAAAAACAAATGGAAGAAGAAAATTAAATGTTTAAACCATTTGGATACACAAATTTTGATGAAGAAGCAATCAATAATACCATTAGAGACCTTGAACAAGATTCCAGATTTGACAAACTATTGAAAAATTAAAAACAAAAGTATATCCTAATGTTGGCAAATTCAGGAGAAAAATTGCCACAAGGTTTTAACATGGAAAGTTTGAAAGAAGATGTGGAAACAAGTCATAATCAAACTACTGATGACCCCAATGATGATAATGTAAACCGAGTAAACCATGAAGAAACAAGAAGAGATAGAGAAGAAACAAGAGGAGATGGAACAAGAAGAGACCACGATGATACAAGGAACCAAGATGAAATAAGAAGGGAGCAAAGTGATAGAAGA